>NW_010559616.1:26430-39424 GCF_000687285.1 Phaethon lepturus | reverse complement strand
CTGCTGAAGGAGAGGAAAGTGCTTTGCTTACCCGTCTCTGGCACTTCCAGTTTGATGCTAATGCAGCTGCTATCTTCAGGGAGGACAACATGTGCCCCTGGAGTTAAGGAGCTTTAATGTTGCCACTGAACGTGATGAGGCCTCTTCCCTGCAGGCATGGTGCCCTTCCTGCTGGGGAGGGTGGCAAGAGCCAACCTTGGGAGACCAAATGTGAAGAGAGTGCAGTGTAGCTGACCCCTGTTTGCTCAGATTTCCCTTTTGCGTGTTCTCCTTTGCCACCTTGGCCTATTCTGTTTTCCCAGTTTGCAATGCTGTTTTTATAACTGTGTGACCCATTACTTTCTGGTTTGCTGGCAACAGCAGAGCATGGGGAAGCTCCTCACTTCTCTGCTTCATTCTTTGTTCTGGCGGAAAATCCATTTCCTGTTTTCATTGGTGAGGATTTTTACGGTTTTCTCTCTTGTGCCGGGTTTTTTTTCTCTCTCCCCTACTTTAGTAAAACTGTTCTTTACAACTAATGCTCCCCTCTGGCCTGCCCTTACATTGTCTGCCCAGAGGACCGGTTTCTGCTTCAGTGTCAGGTGCTTCTACATCTGCGTGTGGGGTATTGTGCATACACGTAGTGGGGCAACACACTGAATGCTAGCCTCAGAAAGGTCACATCAGTTAAACCAGGTGAAAAAAACACTGTCCCAGATGGGACAACAAGAGAGGCAGAACATCATGGTTGTACAGGGCTGCTTCAGCCAGCCCTGATGGCACAATGGCAAAACATGCAAGGAAGCCACCTGGCCTGTGGTGCTGGTGTTTAGCTCAGCACTGGGACAGTTCAGCCTCCAGCCATGCTACAGCCCCTCTCCATCCCAGCAAGGAGCAGAGGTTTGTTCGGGAGAGGTGAGCAGAGCTTGGCAACCTCCTCTTCCCTGTTTTGCTGGTGCAAGACCTGGGTTGCATAGGCGGAGGTGCAGAGCTGAGCATGGCTCTCTGCTGCCCTCTCCTTGGGAAAGGGGTGGCAGGACATGGAGGCAGCCAGCCAGCCTGAAAAGCATACCCGGTGCTGTATCTATACCAAGGGAGTCACAACCTTTGCAATGGGAGGCTAAGAGGAGGGACCCCATCATTGCTGATCTTCTCAGTATGGCAGAGGACCTCTCCCTGCACCTTTTTAAAAGGCATTTTTCCCTAGCAGTAGTTGTTTTCATGAGGAGAGAGGAGATGTAACATTGATTCTCAACAACTATTTCTCCTTTGAAAACCAAATGCCTGCAGACACTGCTGAAAGGCAAAGCTCTCTGGGACCTGCACTTGCCGGCTTCCAACTGGACAGTGGAGGACATTGCCCATTTCCTGTCAAACCATCCAGAGGACTTTGAGACAGCAAATGGCTCGGTATATACCTGGGTAGATGCCTTCAATGAGACAGACCGGGCTATCCAGACCATCTCCCGCTTCATGGAGGTGAGATCCTGCTAGTGTGGGCAAGGAGCTGGGGGCGGGCAGCAGCTTGGTCTCCACTGGTGTTTTTTTTTCATTCCTGGAAAAGGAAAATGGATGTTCCGCAGTCCATTTTCTGTAAATGACCAGGTTTTAGTAGGGCTGAGTACACAGCATGTTAGAAATACAATTTATTCAGGTGCCTAAATATAGATGTAGGAACCTAACTGTAGGCGTTGTTCATGAAGCTCTCCCTTTGGCCATTGAATGTGGTTTTCCACCCTGTTGTTACTGAGAGCTGCTGCTTGCTCCAACAGCGTAACGGCTCATATTTCGACCTGGGGTTTTAGCTGGGAACTGTGGTGAAGCTAGCAGCTGCTTTAAGCCGAGGAAGACATAGTGAATAACGGAATTTGTTCTACTTGTTACTTGGTTATCTTGGCAGATGGGTGCAAACAGAAGCAGGCCTTGCCCTGTCAGGGGCCTGGTCCAAAGCCTTTGGGTGTCTCCTCTGATTTTTAGTGGCTCTGAATCAGATGTAGTTTATTGGTAACAGAGAAAACAAAATTATCTATGGAAATTGATGCTTGGATGGGATCCTATAGCTAGTATTACAGCACTACCTAAGCTCTTGTCCAGAAAATACCTTTGCCAGGGTATTACTCAGTGATACGTGTTTGACTGGCAAGTGACCGTCAAGCAGGAGAAAATGACTTCTCTAGCAACTTCCTGGGCTACCATGAGCAAAGTAGTCCAGCACTTCAAACTTTTTCTTGGGCATGGCATTACCATTACAGAGTTCTCCTCTTTGATTCCTCCCAAATGTAAACAAAATACATTCTGGTTTGGTAACTCAGCCCATAAACACTTCCAAATCTGTCCCTGTCTAGTGTGTCAACTTGGACAAACTGGAGCCTGTGGCCACAGAAGTCCGGCTTATAAACAAGTCCTTGGAGCTTCTGGATGAGAGAAGATTCTGGGCTGGCATAGTCTTCAGTGAAATAGCTCCTAACAGCATAGAGCTCCCTCAACATGTGAAATACAAGATACGCATGGACATTGATAATGTGGAAAGGACCAACAAGATCAAGGATGGGTGAGTCCTGACATCACAGAATCATTAAGGTTGGAAAAGACCTTTAAGATCATCAAGTCCAACCATCAACTCAACACCACTATGCCCACTAAACCATGTCCCGAAGTGCCACGTCCACATGTTTTTTTGAACCCTTCCAGTGATGATGGCTCCACCACCTCCCTGGGCAGCATGTTCCAATGTTTGACCACTCTGTAAAGAAATTTTTCCTAATACCCAATGTAAACCTCCCCTGGTACAACTTGAGGCCATTTCCTCTCGTTCTATCACTAGTTAGTTGGGAGAAGACACCGACACCCATCTCGCCACAACCTCCTTTCATGTAGTTGTAGAGAGCGATAAGGTCTCCCCTCAGCCTCCTCTTCTCCAGACTGAACAACCCTCAGCTGCTCCTCATAAGACTTGTGCTCCAGACCCCTCAAGACATGCTGCCTTATGAACAATTTCTAATGGGGGTGTGGTGATGAGGATTTCTAATGGAAAGCTCCTGTTCCTTTGGTGCAGGTACTGGGATCCTGGTCCCCGTGCTGACCCCTTTGAGGACATGCGCTATGTTTGGGGAGGTTTTGCCTACCTGCAGGATGCGGTGGAACAGGCCATCATCAGGGTGCAAACAGGCACGGAGAAGAAGACGGGAGTTTATGTGCAGCAGATGCCCTATCCCTGTTATGTCGATGACATGTACGTATGCATGCAGGCTGCTTCAAAAGCTCCCAGGAGGATTGTGGCTGGAGAGGCATGGGCTTTTGTCACTCCTCAAGCATGATTTATGTCCCTAGTTTCAGTGGGGGAGCAATCTCTTTAGTGTTCCTAATCCCTGGAATTAGGGCACTTGCATGGAGGATTTATAATATGTAATGACTTGCAGAGTCCTTCCCAGGAGAAGGATTCTCTGTACAGGAATTTCACCCATATCCCCAAACCTGATACAGGCAAAAACAACACTGGGAAAAAATCAGATGTAGACCCGGGATGGTAGAAAGAGGACAGCTGAGAGCAGTCCCCCAGAAAGGCAGGTCTTTGCACCTGCTCTTCCAGTGAGTGACAGCTGCAACGCCAGCTTCCGCTCCAGGCTGGTGATGTTCTCTAGACCCATCAGCCTCACCTCGTAGTGAGACACTGATCCTGTGTTGTGCTCTGCACATGAGCTGCTTTGTGCAGTGAAGCCTTAGCTGTCATCATGCTCTGCTAGCCCTTGAGTGATACCTGAAGTTGCGCCGATGTTTCTCAGTCTGTTCTCCTTGCTCCTTTCCTTCCTTCTTTCAGTTTTCTGCGTGTCATGAGCCGCTCCATGCCCCTCTTCATGACTTTAGCCTGGATCTATTCAGTGGCTGTGATAATTAAGGGCATTGTGTATGAGAAGGAAGCCCGGCTGAAGGAGACGATGAGGATTATGGGACTTGACAACGGCATCCTTTGGCTAAGCTGGTTCATTAGCAGCCTCATCCCTCTCCTAATGAGTGCAGGCCTGCTGGTGCTGATCCTTAAGGTGAGTTGACTGGTTTTGTTGGTGACAGCAGAATCTAGAGCTTGAGAGTCTGCTAAGCGGTGGTCTCCACTGGCACACTGGGGAGGAGTTAGTGACTGTGGGTTGACTAGCAACTTTTTGGGAACGGGGTTTTGGACCAAAACAGGACTTAGTGGCAGAAAGCAGTGGGAGGGGCTGTAGTTAATTCAGTGCTCTGGAAAAGGTGCCCCTGGTATTGCTCCACTTCTGGGAAGGCTGTTGTACAAAAATGCAGCAAGCCCAACCTCCCGTGAGCAGCAGCTCTGCAGACCTGCTTGTACCAGAGCCACCTTGGTGAGAGCCCTTTCAAAGCCTGACTCACCTGTTGTTCTCCTGCCAGATGGGGAATCTGCTGCCTTACAGCGACCCTAGTGTGGTGTTTGTTTTCCTCTCGATCTTCGGTGTTGTGACCATCCTCCAGTGCTTCCTCATCAGCACCGTGTTCTCCAGGGCCAACCTGGCAGCTGCCTGTGGGGGCATTGTCTATTTCACGCTGTACCTGCCTTATGTGCTGTGTGTTGCCTGGCAGGACTATATCAGCTTCTCACTCAAGATCTTTGCGGTGAGTCTTGAGGACACTGTCCTGTGTACTGGGCCTCCACCAGTATGGCTCTCTAGGTAGACACTCATAACAAGGGAGGAAGGGGAAATGGGAGGATAATTTTCCAGTGTAAGAGGCTGTCAGGGCTGGGCTTGGTCAAGAGGTTGACTGAACCTGCTAGGCACTGCTGGGAGGGTTTTGTTGGCTTTGGTAGTAGAAGTAACTCAGCCAGACTAAGCTGCCTTGATCTCTGTATGCTGTGATGCTGTATCACCAGATACAGAGGTTGAAGGAACCAGCTGCTTTTCTTTTGCACAGCACTTCTTGCCTGTCCGGAGAGGGTGGCGGCTGTTAGTGATTTCTTCCCTTGCGTAAAGTCCGGGGGGGGCGGAAAAGGGAAAGAAAACAGGGAAACAAACAATTCTGGGTGGTGGTCCAGCAGAGACTTCAGGCCTTGCTTGCTGGAACCAGCACCGAATCTGACACTCCCCTTCTGCAAAAACAGTCACACTCCTTAGACCTTTGACTTTTCCTGTAAGGCTTCTGGACCATGTCCCTTAGCCTTGTGCTAAAGCTGAGGTGCCCACTTGGAGGGTAGTTGTGAAAAACTGAATGCATGTTCATACCTCCTATTTGCAGAGCCTGCTGTCACCAGTAGCCTTTGGCTTTGGTTGTGAGTACTTTGCACTGTTTGAAGAGCAGGGAGTTGGTGTTCAGTGGGACAACTTCTTTGAGAGCCCATTAGAAGAAGATGGCTTTAGCATCACCACATCCGCCATCATGATGTTGTTTGACACCTTCCTATATGGGGTCATGACCTGGTACATTGAGTCTGTCTTCCCAGGTGAGGTCTGCTTCTGAGGGGTGTATGATGTCTTTACACTTTTTTTAAGGGATTCTTTAACCCTGCTCATTCACGAAGGTGCAAATTGGGCCTATTTTTAAGCAGAGCTACAGAAAGGTCATGGAGGAAAACCACAGACCAGCATCACAGTAAGGTTGTTGCTGCTAATAGCAGTGAGTGTTGCCCAGCACAGAGGCTGTGCCCCATTGTGGCAACAGCTGAGCTAGTCTTGGAAGCTTTGCTGCATTTCAGGTGTTCCTGTCTCTGAACTGTGAAGTCTGCAGACTCTGCTGCAAGGGAGGAGTTGAGAGTATCAGCACCATGTGTGTCTGCTTAGCACCTTCCAGCACAGGCCTTTTAAACCTGGGTGAAGTTTGGTGAAAGAGATGTCTCTTACCCCCAAGATCTGGCAGTGGCTTCATCAAGAAAGATCTCTTCTTAGTCCTGCCTAACCTAGAGGCCTACTAGGGGTGTAGTACTTCCCTTCTTGTCCTGAAAGTTAATATGAGAAAAGCGACAAATGCAGTCAGGCTCACATAATGCTTTTCTCTTTAGGCCAGTATGGGATTCCCAGGCCCTGGTACTTTCCTTTCACAAAATCCTATTGGTTTGGCGAAGAGCCACAGGACCGGCAGCAGCCGCAACCTGACCAGAAGGGACCTTCAGAAGGTAAGTGCTGGACACAGAACCTCTCTGCAATTAAGTGTTATGGTCTGCCTTTTTGAAAGGAGAGTCCAAGGACATCAGGACTGGCATGGCCAAGGTGAAATTGGTCATCCCTTTGTTATCATAGCTTGAGTATGCTGATTGGTGTATGTATGCAGATAGAACCAAGGTGCTTCGCCCACTTGAGTGCAGTGGGTACTCCAGCCTCATGGAGTTGAGAATTCCTCCCATTTTTGCTGACTCTGATGATACTGGAGATCTCCATCTCCTGGGTGGGCCCAATAGGGGGAAAAAAAACTGAAGGACAACTTCTGTGAAAGGTTCCTGTCCCTGAGGAAAAAATGTGATCAGTTCTTCATATAGCTCACTTCTGCTTGGATTCCCACAGACTGAGGGGAATGTGATGTTTGTTAGAACTCCCACACAGTTGCTGTCAAATCCTATTATATATCTCTCTACTTTGCTCTGTTTTCTTCCAGTCTGCAAGGAAGAAGAGCCTATGCATCTGAGCCTTGGTGTTTCCATCCAAAACCTGGTCAAGGTTTATCGTGATGGCAAGAAAGTTGCTGTAGATGGTCTCACACTGAACTTCTATGAAGGACAAATCACCTCCTTTCTGGGACATAATGGAGCAGGGAAAACCACCACCATGTAAGAACAAAACAATGCTTTAAGACAATGGGCGAAGTGACTGAACACTGCGGTTCCTATCAGTATGGTAGAGTTAGCTGTACAACGGCCGTCTGCAAGCTGGTGCGGACTAGGGTGCTCCACGGATTTCTTTGGAGCTCTGCTGATGTACCCTAGTTGTGCAGCTGCCTCAGAAGACGCACAGATACAGGGGACTGAAACTGGAGGTATTTCAGGTTGAGGCTGTGCCAAATGAACCTGCTGGTAGCATTTTTTAGTAATGCCCTTTGTGATTCTGACTTACCAGTGTGAGGAAACAAGGTGGGACTGAAAGGACGAGAAGCCTTTAGAGTAAAAAACATTTCCTTCAAGCAGAGTCACGTGGGTGTGCTTTGATCACTGTTAAAACCATTTGAGCTGATTTTTTTTTTTTTTTTTTTTAATCCATTAGTGAGATATTTCTCAGACTACTTTTTCTGAAGTGGGAATTCCCTGGGGCTTCCATGCACTCTTCATTCATTCATCCTGGCACGTGCAGCAGTAATTTCCTAGCGGTGGAACCTGCTTACCTCTTGTTTTTCCTTCAGGTCCATCTTGACAGGCTTGTTCCCCCCAACCTCGGGTACAGCCTTCATCCTAGGCAAGGATATCCGCTCTGACCTCAGCACCATCAGGCAGAACCTGGGTGTCTGTCCGCAACACAACGTGCTATTTGACTTGTGAGTAGCATCTGAGGGTTGCAGGGCTGGTGTTATCCAACAGGCATTTGGGTTCTTTAGGAGACAGTAGTGTCGTTCAGCAAGGACAGTCCTATTTTTATCTGTGTGCGTGGTGTGAGACAGTGGGGTGGTGTGAGATTGGTGCGAGGACATTCGGCTTATTAGCACGTTCGTATGTGCCTGTGAAGTATCAGCAAGAGCTTACACTTTCATCTTTTGCCTCTCTTGAAAGAAACCTACTCCATTAAACTTAACTAAGCCAAGTGTTTCCCCAGTGCCAAGTGATTTAGGATGTTTGGGGTACTCTGTCAAGCACCCTTAAAGGAGGACTTTTTACATTGGTGGTGAATAGCCACACCTTGAAATTAGGCCCGAGCTAAGCACGCACAGTCTGTAGCTCCTTTCTGAAAACTTGGCCTTAAAAGATGTTTTCCTGAGCAAATAAACATGCCTACTATAATGCTAAGGCAAGGGATGAATCCCAGCATGGTACTCTCTGCTATGCCCTGAGCCTGCTCCTGTTTCCTAGGCTGACTGTGGAGGAGCACATCTGGTTCTATGCTAGGCTCAAAGGGCTGTCGGAAAAGAAGGTGAAGGAGGAGATGGAGCAGATGGCAACGGATGTTGGTTTGCCTCACAAACTGAAAGCTAGGACAAGCAAGCTCTCTGGTAGGTTCAACTGCTTTTACGTTTCTCAGCTGCTTCCGCAGCTCCAGAAAACCGATCTTGGGTTTCACAGAGGCTACATCACAGACCTTGGTTGACTCCTCCAATTAAATATAGACTACCACACAATTAAGCGCTTAAGGAAATCAGTTAGTTATTAAGTACCTAATCAGTATATCTTAGTAAGCTTCTACACTATCTTACACTATCTAATGGCCATAATAAGTCACTTTCTCTGAGAGTATTTTGTGCTTGTTTCCATCACGACATAGTCCAGCTACATGAGATATGTGTTCTCCAAATGCTTACTAATATGTTTGCATTTTACGGGTTTTTATGGTGAGAGTGCCCTGACCATAATCTCCAAGTCCCTTGCTGTTTGTGAACCGTATGAGCATTTCTTACGCTGACTTCTTCAGTTGGCATCCTGGAGTGTCCTTCCCCTATTGTTCAGGAACAGCAGGATTCCTGATTCCTATCAGTCCGTACCAGGTAATTGAGGGACCAAGACTCCTTTGTCTCTGACTAAACTATCGGCATAGACTGCATTTGACCTTGGGAAGGGAAGGGAGATGGCCTCAGGTTGGCTTTTTAGTACTGAAGAGTGTAATATGATTCCTTGCTGCTCCCTCTGGCATGCTTCCACAGGAGGGGTTTCTCTTGGGGACCTGTTTCTGTAGCTCAAAATCTGTGCTCCAGATCCTCAAATATGGCTAGACCTCCAAGCTGGTGACTTGCTACTGCCAATGTTGAGATAGTATGATTCACTTATCAAAGGGCTTGCAAGGTGTGGTTTTCTGCAGTAGTAGGAGAGTTGGACTCCACTGATGGAAGACCATCCAGATCAATTATCCCTGGTCCTGAAGGTGATGGGACCCTGAAGGCCTGAAACAGTAGCAGTGCTTGATTTTCTCAGTATACAATTCTGCTTTCTCTTGGAGAGCTCATTATCCACTATGCTGCAGCTATTGCTGTTCCCTTCATCTCTGTCTGAGCCTGAACACTTCTTTCTTCTTGTGCCTGTCAGGTGGCATGCAGAGGAAGCTCTCAGTTGCCTTAGCCTTTGTTGGTGGCTCCAAGGTTGTCATTTTGGATGAGCCTACAGCTGGAGTGGATCCTTATTCTCGCAGAGGGATATGGGAATTGCTTCTGAAGTATCGACAAGGTATGTGGTCTTTTTCTCTATACCTAATGAATGTGTCATGGAAAGCAAAAGAAAATCAATCTGATTCATGACTGTTCCCAAAATATCAATGTATCTTTGCAAATCTATTATTGCCTGCACTGAGGAAGGAATGAAGAGCATGCAGGACAAGGATGTTCTGATCTCTTGTCTGTCTTCCTTTCTCATCCTATTGACGTCAGAGCTCATGAACAAAGTTGCTTATTGGGTTGTGGGGCCAGTTCAAGTCAAGAATTCACCCCTGGTGTGCAGCGGTGCCCTGTTCTGCTCTGTGCAGCCAGCCTTGCTGACATGAAATTAACCTGCCCTTGCTGAGCATGACAAGGGCCTGCAGAGAGTGGGGAGAATAAATCCATGGCAGCAGCTGTGAACCTTTTCCATACTGCTAGCCTCATTCAGAGGAGCCTGGACTTGGTGGCATCAACCTCCCATCCATCTTCATGGCAAGATCCAGGTGGTTGTGTCTTTGGCTTGGGAACACGGGTATGGTTGACTCACCAGCAGAGTCTTCCCTTGCTTTCTTCCAGGCCGCACTATCATTCTCTCCACACACCACATGGATGAGGCAGACATTTTGGGGGACCGGATTGCCATCATTTCTCATGGCAAGCTCTGTTGTGTTGGCTCTTCCCTCTTCCTGAAGAACCAGTTGGGAACAGGCTATTATTTGACCTTGGTCAAGAAGGATGTAGATTCCTCTCTGAGCTCCTGCCGAAACAGCAGCAGCACAGTGTCCTATCTGAAAAAGGTACAGCTGACCCTCCTGCTCATATTCATCCTTTCTTCATGAAATCTTAGGCTTATGGGAAGCAGCAGCTAAGATTTTACATGGTAGAATGTCTCAGAGGGAAATTCCTTATTTTTTAAAATAAGTGTTACTTGCTGTTACAGGTACAATGCCAGATCTTGTCTGGTTGAACTGCTGCATGGGACGTACGTCTCCATTATAGTTTCTTTCAATACTGGTGGTCCAAAGTTGACTAGAGAGATACAGAATAGATGAAGTGCATACTTTTGTAACACTCACTTCTATAACTGTGGCCTCTTACTTGTATTTCAGCTCTTTGCAGCAGTATATCACCATTACTTTCTGATTCCTCTGTGGAGTATTCAGCATGTTGCAGCATCTGTTTGGAGTTACCTAGAGTGTAGCATCTGGTGGGCTCCTTTTTGATTAAACAGCAGGAAACAATGGTTGTTTTCTCTTTTATGACCAGGATGACAGTGTCTCCCAGAGCAGCTCTGACGCTGGCCTTGGCAGTGACCATGAAAGTGACACACTGACAATAGGTGAGGCTTGAAAAAGACTGTAAGGTTCAGTCCCAGTGCTAACATTGCTCTGTCTCTGACCTTGGACAAAACTGCCTTAACCTTGTGCCCCTCTGTAGCTACAGGGTATGGTATTTTTAAATTCACAAATATTGGAACATTTTTCTTCAGTGAGCCATTTGGGGCTCAAGCTGTCGTGAGATTTAATAACCAAAGATTATATAGTTGCTAGGCCTGTTAGCAATATGTAATGTTTGCTGGTGAACTGTACATCAATGACTCGCAGGGCTGCCAGTAGCATGTAAAAGCTCTCCCAAATTCTGCAAATAAAAAGGATAGTGAGGCTTGGGTCCAGGCTCTTGTCCAAGCTTGTGTTAAATGTAAAAAGAAACCAGACTTTCCATGGAAATGAGCTGCTTTCCAGAGGTGTCCCATGTTCCGTCCTTTCATTCTGGCAAGGTTTTCCAGACTGAGCTCTTCTTGTCACTGCTCATTATGTGGAAAGATGAACACCATCTTTTCCTTTTGGTTCTTCTAGATGTCTCTGCAATTTCAAATCTCATTACAAAACATGTTCCTGAGGCCAGGCTGGTAGAGGACATCGGCCATGAATTAACCTATGTCTTGCCGTACAAGGCTGCTAAAGAGGGAGCTTTTGTGGAGCTGTTCCATGAAATTGATGACCGTCTGTCTGATCTTGGCATTTCCAGCTATGGCATCTCTGAAACCACTCTGGAGGAGGTGAGCGAGCTGAAGATTCTCGTTTGACTTAAACTAGGCAAAACGAATCATGACAGAAATAAGAATGAGATGGAGTCTTCTCTTCCTGTGAACATTTATTGTGGAACAGGCAGCTTTGCATTCCTCTCTAAAACGGATTGTCTTCTGCCCTGTTCAAGTCTGTGCTCATAGAAGCATGCACTGAAAACTGCCTGTAGTACAGGCAAGCATAGACAGGTGCTTTGTACTTGGTTGCACTTCCCCGAGATGTCATGTGAAGGTTGGCCTCCAATTTGGCTCCCAATGACTGTGTAAACACCTTTGAGGTGTTTTTAGGGATGCTTTGTGCTGCACTTAACTGAATACATACATTTCAGTACTGAAGACCATACTTTACAGAAACCCCTCAGACATATGCCCTTGTCAGGGATTTTTTAGGGTTTGTTCCTTGTGGCTGTGTTCCAACTGAAAAGTCTCCCTTATCACAGAAGTGTCATGCACTCTATGCCCTATTTATGTGAAATGTCTTTTTTAATCATGGTGAGGGAAACTGAAATGGTGGTGGTGTCACTTACTGAGGTTGCCTCTAGGTCATCCTGCAGTGGTAAAGGCCTTGGCAGCTGTCTGCAATTTGATTTTTTTTTTTTCTGGTTCAGGAGAGTCCAAGGGACAAGCTCCACAAAGGTGCTTGTTCAAGCACGACCAGGAGTGTGAGCACTGTCAGACTAGGAGGAAGATGGGATCCCCATATGTAGTAACTAGGTCTTTATCTGAGACATGGGAAAGTGCTTGTGTTTGAGAAGCACTGAGAACTGACATTGGAAAGGGGGATCAGCTGGTATGTAGTTATAGGCTGGCTCCTGGCAGCTGAAGAGAAGCCACAAAGTCCATGTCCCCATCATGCAGGGGATAAACCGCCTATCCTCTGTTATCATGCTGCATTTGTCAGTCTTGTGCCCTCTCAGGGCATGTCCTGAAGCAATACCCACAACATTGCTCACCTTCTAATGTCACTGACACTTACCATTGCTTTTCAGATCTTCCTGAAAGTGGCTGATGATAGTGGTGTGGATGCAGAAACCTCAGGTGGGTATGGTTGTCCCCTACAGTGTTGGAAGGAGACTTCAGGGGGAGGTACCCTTTTGTATGGTATTTGTGCTGTTTAAGCACAAGGCTGACCAAGCCTAGATATTTCAGGAATAAAATCTCAGCGCAGGGCTTAACTCCAGGGAAATAAAGGGTCTAGTGGGCATCTCAAATGAGGAACATTCCTGGTCCTTGGGCAGGTGGCCGAGACCTTTGTGTATGGCAGCATGCCCAGCCATACTGTGACACACACCAAGGTGTGACAGGCGCTGTTTCAGACTAAACTGTAACTCTGCTGCATTAATATTTTTAATGACCTAAAATAACTGTTCTTAGTACACTTAATGCATGCTTTTATATACTGTTAACTTCTGTTGGCTCAGTGGTAGAGTGTTCATTTTTTAATAGAGGAGAGTTTCTAGTATTTGAGTATATTGTGAATTACTTCACTGATGCCATAGTCTACTCTGAAGACTAGGAAAAACTCTTGACAGGGTCAGACCACAGTAGGGACCAAATGACTTTCTGACTGCACTAAGTGCTCATGCCAACATTTCCTGATAAGCTAGAGATAGCAAATTGCACTTGGAATCATATGCATACTGACAATGAGAGCAGCCTGCAGTTTCCATG
>NW_010559616.1:25524-26399 GCF_000687285.1 Phaethon lepturus | reverse complement strand
AAGAGTGTTTAGTGCACTGGAAGAAGTTTCTAGGACAGCACACAAAAAATAGTGCATAAAACATGGGACCCTTGCAGAATGACAGTCTTGGTTTTACTTTGACCTGCACTGGAGCAACTTCGGATCAGGTCCTCAGTTCGCAAATGGAAGACATGTAAAATGAAAATTATATTGCTCTGGTTTTTCTGCGGCTAGTTGGAGATTAACTGAAGCAGTTCAGCTGATCATAACTACATTATTTTCAGATGGGACATTGCCAGCCAGAAGGAACAGGCGCGTGTTTGGAGACAGACAGAGCTGCCTTCGTCCATTTACAGAAGATGATGCGTTTGATCCTAATGATTCAGACATAGATCCAGGTATTTCTGGGGCTCGAGCCTGTTGGTTTTTTTTCCTTGTGGACACTCTTTACTATTGTAAATACTGCCTATCATAAGGCTGAGACTGCCAAAGAAGTGGTGGTTTATTTGCCTTTAGGAATAGTGGGTAGTGCAGTATCCACAGCTTGCTCAATCTCCCATCAAGGCTCAGAGAGATAAGGGTGAAAATTGTGTGCATTTCAGTTGCTATCTCTGCTGACTGCTCTCTTTTTTTGGGGGGAGAGTACCTGCTCCAGCCATCACCCTGTATCGTCAGCACAGAAGTGCCTAGAGAACATCCCTGTGAGCTTTTGAATGAGGTTCATTTCTTCTTGCTAGCAGAATCCAGAGAGACAGACCTTCTCAGTGGCGTGGATGGGAAAGGCTCCTACCAGATGAAGGGCTGGAAGCTCACCCAGCAGCAGTTCATGGCTCTGTTGTGGAAGAGGCTGCTTATTGCCAAGAGAAGCCGGAAGGGCTTCTTTGCTCAGGTGAGAGCACTCAACATGTGCAGGG
>NW_010559616.1:367-25493 GCF_000687285.1 Phaethon lepturus | reverse complement strand
CAGCAGGAACAGCTCTGGACCATGCATTGTATTCAGAGTTGGAGGTGGGCAGAAAACCTCAAGGGAATACAAATAAGCAAAATTGGTCTTCACTACACATCTGAGCGAAAGAGGGCCTGTGCAAGTGAAAGGCGTTACATGATAGCCAAGTGGTTACAGTATTCTTCCACAGCTAGGATGCAACTGGGGTTCAAATCCAAATTTGGCCTTGAGAAAAGCATTTGGAGGCTGAATCCTCTGCATCCTGAGTGATTGCCCTGGTTGAATGCCAGGATGGATCTCGTATTGCTGTCTAGTAATGCTTTGCTGTAAATAGCAAAGACTTTCCCGGGAAACTTGGAAAAAGTTTTGATCCATTAGGCAATTTGCGTGTAGCTCCTGATGCCTCTGGGAACATTCACTTTAAAAAGGGCTTGCTCTTTCCTTGCAATTTCAGATTGTGCTGCCAGCTGTCTTCGTGTGTATTGCTCTCATGTTCAGCCTGATCGTTCCTCCCTTTGGGAAGTATCCCAGCCTGGAATTACAGCCCTGGATGTATGATGAGCAGTACACTTTTGTTAGGTATGTTTCTTGTGGCCTGGAAATGGTGCTAAATCCTACAGTTGTGTTCTCTGCAAACATGAGTTACTGAGTTCTTTACCAGGTTGTTTAAATTTGTTTTCTGTGCTTAGCTCAAAAGCACATTTTAATAGAGTCATCCTATTTTCTTTTTGGACTTTTAAATGCCAACTCTAACTACTGTCAACGCCATATCCATTTCTGGATGGTGTTACAACTCTGGTAATACTATGCACAAAGACCAGGAGTGTGTGTGTGCTTCTAGGCCAAGCATTCTTCAAAGGGAAATCTCCACCCATATCCTTTTCCTGAGCTCTTTCACTGTACTCTGAGACTTACTCTGCTGCTTTTGCTGCGTGCTTGTTACCCGCTGACCTGATAGTGTTTCTCTGCTGTACCAACAGCAATGATGCTCCAGAAGATGCAGGTACTCAGAGGCTTTTGGATGCCCTTCTCAATAAGCCTGGTTTTGGGACACGGTGTATGCAAGGACACTCTATCCCGTAAGTAGAACTTTGGGCTGGGAAGAAGCAGCCCAGCCCCAGCTTCTGGTCACCCAGTAGATTTAGCCAGCTTTAGGGAATGATAGTCATGCATGGCTGCAGCAGGATTTAAGCCAAAAGAGTTGCAATTATATGCAATTTTTCTGCTCCAGACCTTTTAGAAAGGTCCCCACCAATACCAGCAGAAAGAGGGGAACCAGGCACCATTGGTGGTGTTTCCTACCTCTGCCACTGACTTGCTGCATGGCCTTGGGCTAATCACTGAAGATCCAGGCCGTGAGTGCAGAATAAGTATACAGAGTCTGCGGTGGTGTGTCTCTAGCCTGGAAGAACTGCAGCTCATGTTCACAGGATGGTGGGGAGGAGGGCCATATGTGCTGGCCAATGGTGGAAAGTAAGCTGTATCCTTCAAAATGGACACATGGACAATGGACCATGGGATACAGGGAGGAGGGTGCCTCCTGATGCTGCCTTGGGGAAGAGCATGCTTTCTGGTGCCCCAAAGGCAGAAATGTTGTCCAAGAAATGACCGTCTGCTGTGATCTTAGAATCATAGAATATCTCGAGTTGGAAGAGACCCATAAAGATCGTTGAGTCCAACTCGCTGTTCCTCGCAGGACTACTTAAAACTAAACCATAGGACTAAGAGATTGTTCAGAAGCTCCTTGAACTCTGGATGCTGTGCGTGCTGGGACTGACTGAAATAAAGCACTTGCATGCTGCAGAGCAAATTAGAAGAGGGGGCTGTCTGGCAGTACTCAGTGTTGGCCAGCCTCAGTCCCTTTGGCACTGGGATCTGTTAGAAGCTGCAGAGTCTGGTCTGTTTCTCTGAACTGTTTGTGTCAGTGGGGTCAGGCTCCTTTGAAAAACTGCCTGCCTTTTCTGGGGACTGTGATGTCTCTTATTTAAATTGCTTGTAAGCAAAGGCCATCATAGTTGTTTTAAAAACTGCATTTGCCTTACCTCTTTCCTGACACAGAGAGACTCCTTGCGCAGTGGGGCAGAAGGAATGGACCACTACTTCAGTCCCAGACTCAGTCCGGGACATCTTCTTGAAAGGCAACTGGAGCATGGAGAACCCTTCCCCATCGTGCGAGTGCAGCAATGAGAAGATCAAGAAGATGCTGCCTGTGTGCCCCCCTGGTGCAGGGGGGCTGCCACCCCCACAGGTAAGCTGGAGCTCACTGGTACCGCGATGAGGGATGCTCCTGGAGAGCAAAGCAGCTGGGTGTGATTCTTGCATGCAGCACTGCACACCGTTTGTTTGACTTGGCACCTTTGTTTTCTGATGGACCTTTATCTGTGTTGTTCCTGGTGGTGCCAGCGGGAGCAAGACACTGCTGACATCCTCCAGAATCTGACAGGCCGCAATATATCGGACTACCTAGTGAAGACCTACGCGCAGATCATTGGGAAAAGGTAGCTGTTGAATAGACCCTCTCCCTTTTCTTCCCACCAAATGCTGCTTGCTGTATGGGGGATGCTGCACGGATCAGGTGAATAGGCTCAGGCAACCCAAACTCTTCAGCAGTGGGCCAGACCCACTCAGCTCCCCAGACTGTCCTAATTCACAGCTCAAGTGGTGTTTCTGTTTTATTAGTGATGCTGTGACAACTCTAAGGAGGGAGTCCTGAGCCTTGTAGGCAGAGTACAGGGAAGGTCTGGGCACCAAGCCTAGGGATTACAGCAAAGAGGGGTGGTGGGACATATGCCAGATATTAGAGGCTATTGCACTCGTTTCCCTGGCTGTGTGCCTGCAGCACTGGTAGGTCTGTATCTCCTTGTTCCACGTACCATACATCAGCTTTTTTTTCTGTCTCTACAGCTTAAAGAATAAGATCTGGGTGAATGAGTTCAGGTGAGTTACCACCTTTTCTCTAGCTTGTGTGTGTCCACTAACCCTTGAGCACTGTATTAACCAGGACAGACCCACCCCATTTTGCAGTTTGTTTTATATGACTCTTAACTGCCAAGTGTTGAGGGAGCATGTTTAAGGATAAACTGGGACAACCCCGGAGCACACCACTGGAAAGTGTGCCTGCCTCATGCAAAGAGCAGTATTGGCTTGAAAAGATTTGCAGGACCGGCCTACGATACTCCATCCTGGGAGGTGCTATTCTTCCATGCAAGGGAAGCAGGAAGATGTCCTGCTTTGCCTGCGCTAGCAGAAGAGGATAGCTGCATTCATTAAACAGAACAGCACACTGAGAAGTCATAAAATGGGTGTTTAACCCCAGAAACAAAGAGTAGGAGACATCATGGCTAAGCAGCAGTGTTGGAAGGTCAAAGTCATCCCTTCATGTAAGAGTGGAGACACTTGCCTTGGATGTTAGTGCCATCTGTGGAGGGAGGATGAGTGGCATTTTCTGGAGAGTCAGGTCTCAGCATCACTTTCTATCTAAATTTTCAGGTATGGCGGCTTTTCCTTGGGAGCCAGCAGCTCCCTCATGCTTCCTCCAAGCCATGAAGTCACTGACGCCATTAAACAGGTGAAGAAAATCTTGGAGCTAGCACAGGTGAGCAGCTGTCCCCCATAAACCCAGGATGCCCTAATGTCAGAGTTCTGTTACTTGGGAGATGACTTGGAAGCCATCAGATGAGGAGCATGTGTATGTTAGCTGTGTCCAGTGGCTCGTCCCCATTTCCTCTGAGCTGGGGTCTCTCAGGCTGGTGTCTGCTGGGAGCAGCAGAAGGCTTGGGGACATGCTCAGCTGAGGCTTACACAACCCACATTGCTGACATGGGCTCTGCCCAACAGCAGTTGCAAGCCAGTGGGGATTACAGACACCTCTGAGTATTTTGTGGCAGGACAGGGCAGGCTGTCTCAGGGAATTAACAAGTGATTGCAGTCTCCTTCAAAACCTCAGTTGAGCCCTCATGTGCTGAGTTTGCCTCGGCTCTTCTGGGAGGGAGTTTGGGCCACTGCTTTCTTCTGGGACTGCCTGTGGGCTACAGTGTCTCTGAAGATTGCCTGCAACCCTGGTTAATACTTACTGCTGGGGAAAAAAGCAGGCCTAAAGCTGACTGCTTTTACAGAGACTGCAGAAATTAAAGGGAGGAGGAAAGTTGTGGTTTCTCAGCCTTCTTACCACCTCTGGCTTGGTGGATACAGGCTGCAGAATGGAAAGAAAACTGTCAGAGCTGCGAAAAGTGTAGTGTAATCCCCACTAGACTCCAGGACACGAATAAATGTACTCTCAAGAGGGGAAGTAACCGCCTCTGCTCTTTGCAGGGGAGTTCCGGAGATCGGTTTCTCAACAGCTTGTCAAGTTTCATGAAAGGCCTGGATACAAAGAACAATGTGAAGGTAAGTAAGCCAGTCCTCACTGCTGTGTCTGCTATTTGAAGCTCTGGTAACCTGGAATTATTTTAGTTAGCAAAGTCCCAGCAGTTTGCCTTGGACAACTGTGTAGGCCAGAGCTCTCTGTATTTGCTAGTGGAGCAAATGCAACTTCTGTTCTTGTGTGTTTCCTCACCTCCCTTGGAGTCTAGGCCCAGGAGAACTTCTAATGCTGGATCAATGCTAGCTTCCAGCAGCCTCTTGTGGTTATTGATCAAACTGTATGTTCTGTCCCTAAGCAAACTAGCTGGAAGGCTATGGAAAGAAATTACATGCTCTCAATAGAGGAAGGGAAGTTCTGCAGGGCTCACGAGCCTGTTGGGTGGCTGATGTACCCTGGTGCCTTTTTGATGCTAGTGTGGTCTGTTACAGGTGTGGTTCAACAACAAGGGCTGGCATGCCATTGCCTCCTTCCTGAATGTGATCAACAATGCCATCCTTCGGGCCAACCTGCAGCAGGGCAAAAACCCTAGTGCTTACGGGATCACCGCCTTCAATCACCCACTCAACCTCACCAAGCAGCAGCTCTCTGAAGTGGCCCTGTAAGTCCTGACGTTCTGAATGCAGATGGGTCTGGTCTTATCAGTTGCTGATTGCTGGAAACAGGCAACATGGGAGGTGTTAACCTCACTGGTGGACACTCAGTGGCCAGTCGTATTTAGGCTGTAACATGCTGGCTTTACTTTCTGTGGCCTGGGCAGGTGGCAGCATGTGCTGTTGAGCACTTGCTGCTGAACAGCACTGCTGCGCAAGCTTTCTCTGTCTCTGAGTCCCTGGAAGGTGCAGTTTCTAAGAATCAGTGTAATCTTCAGACCTTCTACTGCTTGGGAAATTCACAGAATCACAGAATCATTAAGGTTGGAAAAGACCTTTTGAGATGATCAAGTCCAACCATCAGCCCAACACCACTATGCCCACTAAACCATGTCCCAAAGCGCAACATTCCTCTCTGACCATATTCACGGCAAGCAACCTTTCTGGATATGGCTTTCTTTTGTCCCAGGATGCCACCATTTGATTAGGAACCATTGATAGATCCTGTTCAGTTTTGCTCACTGTCTCCACCAGGGGGGCACACAGTAATGCACAGGGCTTACTTCACTGAGGCATTGGCTAGTCCACTACTACCACAACCAGAGTCACGATTTACAAGCTATCTGCAGCTACATCCTTCAGATGGCAGATGACAGTCATATATCTCTGAGCTTTAAAACAACACAAAAAAAAAGACAAGCCTCCAACAACCCAAGAAATGCATTAAGTGGGAAACAAAGTGCTGGTGATAAGGAGGACAGAAAGCAGTCTATTATGCTGAAAGTACCAACCAGTCTCACAGCCTGTTGAGATGCCAACAGGCTGTGTATGTTCCCTTTCTTATATGGCTGGAGAAGAACTGTGCTTTACCCTGCAAAACAAGGACAGCAGAAGGAGAAATGGGTTCCGCACTGCCTTGAATAAGCTTCCTCATTTCATGTCAAAAGAGCCAGCACCAGCATACAAACGCTTAATGTTGTTCTTTTTTTGTCCAGGATGACCACCTCCGTGGATGTCCTAGTCTCCATCTGTGTGATCTTTGCCATGTCCTTTGTTCCGGCCAGTTTTGTGGTCTTCCTTATCCAGGAACGTGTCAGCAAGGCTAAACACTTGCAGTTCATCAGTGGTGTGAAACCTGTGATCTACTGGCTGGCCAACTTTGCCTGGGATATGGTAAGGGCTTTGTGACTGTGCTAAACTGTCCTCCCTTCTGTGTTTGCAGGGTGTCTGTTGCACTGAAATGTGAAGTGCAGTTGGGGACAGTGGGCACAGCATTAATTCAGTGAATAAAAATTGTGCCTATGACTTTTGTGTTTACTCTCTTGGGGCAGTGGTTCACTTTAGTGAGACTAGGAACACTGAACAGAGGATGGGAGGGCAACGATAACCTCAATCATCAGCATTTATTTTGTCACTTTAAAATACCTGTCCCAAAATGTTAGCTTGTGTAGCCCCTTGTTCTGCTCTGTTCACAGCATGTTTTTTTCAGCCTGTGGTATCCAGACCTCTGAGAGTCTACTGACTACTTCCAGAGGGACTAAGAAATGTAAATTCATGTGTACAACGTGGTAGTTCACACATGTGATACAAAGAGTCTCCCACTGGAAGACTGAAGAATGTTGGAAACCATTGGTCCAGAGCAGAAAGACACTTTTTTTTTTGTCATCTGAAAACAAATATAAAGCCATATTTTTCATCTTCCAGTGCAACTACATTGTTCCAGCCACACTAGTCATCATCATCTTCATCTGCTTCCAGCAGAAGTCCTATGTATCCTCCTCCAACTTGCCTGTGCTGGCTCTCCTTCTGTTTCTCTATGGGTAAGGGATTTCTCATCAGAAGGATAACTGGGAAGGTTCTTAGCCTTGGGAGGTGCTTACCTGATGTTGCTACGTTTCCTCTTTCCAGGTGGTCCATCACCCCTCTCATGTATCCAGCCTCCTTTGTGTTCAAAATCCCCAGCACGGCATATGTTGTACTTACCAGCGTGAACCTTTTCATTGGCATCAATGGTAGCGTGGCCACCTTTGTCCTGGAGCTCTTCACCAACAACGTATGTTTTCCTAGAAGCTCCTCACTGTCTTGTGCTGCTGCAATCTGGTTCCATGTTGGTGTCATATTGCCTTTAGCAGCCAGTTCTCCGGAAGGGCTAGGCCCTGGTCTGTGCCCATTAGCTACTGCAGCAGTTTAAACACAGGTTCTGAAAGAAATGGGTTAAACCCCTCTGAATTCAGCAGTGTTCACAGAATAGTTAAGGTAGGAAGGGACCTCCTGAGATTGCCTAGTCCAGCCTCTGAGCAGGGTCAGCTGGAGTAGGTTGCTCAGGGCCATCAGGTTTTGAACACTTCCAGGGATAGAGACTCCACAGTTTCTCTGGGCAACCTCTTCCACTTCTCAACCATCCTTAGGGTAAAAAAAAAACCAACAACATTTCTTATGTTCAAATGGAATTTCCTGTATGTTCTTCATAAGAGGCAGTTTCTGTCTACTATAGGCTATTCCAAGCACCCAAGCATTCAGTTGCCTTCAGTTTTGCTTCTGTAACTGTATTGAGAACTTATGCACCTCACTTCAGTTTTTCCAAAGCCAGATGCCTACTGGGAAAGGTGCAAGTTCCTCTCATGCCTGTATGCAACATAAGATGTCTTAGCAGGCCCCATTTGACGCACAGTGGTGTGAAGTGTTCCTTGTGAGAGGAGGCTGAGGAGACCCTATGGGAATTACCTGTTGATTGTACTACTGCCTGTGGGGCAGGCAGTCCTTGATGATGGTCCCTTTTATTACAAGGCCCATTTTAGGACAGTAAAAACATGTAGATGCTTGAAGATAAGTGGCTGGCAGAATAGGAACCTCTGCTCAGGCTGCTGTCAGTCCAACTCCTGGGCTGCCAGCAAAATAAAAGGATTAGAGCCTCCAATATGGGATAGGGAAGGCCTGCCCACAGCCATTGAGATAACCAGTCTGTGCAAGCACAGCTTTCCTCTCTCCTCAACCTGTAGCCTTTCTGCATGTTATCATTTGCAGACACTGCCTTTTAGACTGTGAGCTTTTGGAGGAATCTCTCCTTCAGTGCAGTTTGCTTGCGTTAATAGCATCTTGAGCAATGCAACAACACTGACACTCCAGGGGAGCCATGACACTGGCTCCTGGGAGAGCGCTTCTAATCCTTGTGTTTTTGTGGGGTTGCAGTGTTGGGGGAGGGAGGGGTCACAACAGCAGACATACTTGGCAGGTGGTGGATGCTTTCTGCTCAGATGGCTCACTGGCACTTGATTTTGTCTTAACAGAAGCTGAACAACATCAATGACATCCTGAAGTCTGTCTTCCTCATCTTCCCCCACTTCTGCCTGGGGCGGGGACTTATTGACATGGTGAAAAACCAAGCCATGGCTGATGCTTTGGAGAGGTTTGGTAAGTGAAATTGTGTATCACAGGGACAGTGGCCTGAACTGAACAGGGAAACCTCGAGTCTGCTCTGGGTGAGCACCCTTTGCTCCTCTGACTTTTCAGGAAATGAAAGTGCACAATTTGCCACACAGATCTGATCAAAGGGGTCAGATATCCATAACTGTCCTCTTTAGGTTGTTGCAAGAACTGAAGAGGGAGTGGAAGATAGATGCCCAGAGTTTTGAGTTATTAGGGGCATTGAATAAAAATGCATAAAGCCAACTGTATGGAGAGTGACATTAGGCCAAGTATAAGCAAGGAGAAATGCTAGCCCGCTCCCATTGTTCTGCAAAGGTGATTGTGCTCTTCATCTCATTTTGGCAGGAGAAAATCGTTTCGTGTCCCCTCTGTCATGGGACCTGGTGGGAAGGAACCTCTTTGCCATGGCAGTAGAGGGCGTTGTCTTCTTCCTCATCACAGTGCTCATCCAGTACAGGTTCTTCATCAAACCCAGGTAGGTTGCTCCACTTCACTGCTGCAGGCAGGTGAGGTTTTCATTGGTGTATCCCATGAAGTGGAGAGAATATTAACTGTGGAGGCCCCATAAGGCTTTAATCATGTTCTCCCCAGGCCTGTCTATGCCAAGCTGCCTCCTGTGAATGATGAAGATGAGGACGTAACCAGAGAGAGACAGAGGATAATTAGTGGAGGAGGACAGAGTGACATCTTGGAAATCAAGGAGCTAACCAAGGTGACAGAAAAGTTCTGCATTCCTAAGACTTCGTGGCACAAAACCACACAGTTCACCATAAGCCTCATTCAGAGGAATTTAGTGGGATCAAAACGAGAGTGTGTTTGCAGTGTGCGATATGTATGGCTCTAATTACAGTTCTCTTTGTCCTTACCATTCTTTTTCTTCTGGTTCCAGATTTACAGAATGAAGCGAAAGCCAGCAGTTGATAGGATCTGTGTTGGAATCCCCCCTGGAGAGGTAAGCTTATCTGTCAAACTCATTGCTTTGCTGTTACTCGAGTATTCAAGAGCAACAGAAAGCAAAGGGTAGGGTAAGATCAGAAACAGATGATGTTCAAATTACATCAGAAGAAATTGCCTGGAAGTTGAAGCAGTTTCTGATTCTGTCTCTCTCTGCTTTTGAAGAAGATACTGAACTTTCAGTGTCTGGGACCAGAGGCCAAACTCTGGTACCTTGCGAGGTTTGGCACATATATGCTGTGGTGGCACTGCACCAAGGTGACACCACAGTTCATTCATTTTCCCAGCCAAAAGATTTATACTTAAAATGAAAGTCCAGAAGTCTTTTTTCCTGAAAATGCACTGAAGACTCCCTCCAGCTGTCTGGAGGGTCAAGCTTGCTCCCTCCCATCTTGTCAGTGCTGAAAATGAAGCAGCTAAACCCTGTTCTCAAACACACTGTGCTCATCTGCTCTTTTGTATTCCCAGTGCTTTGGACTCCTGGGAGTAAATGGTGCTGGCAAGTCGTCTACTTTTAAGATGCTAACTGGTGATACAGATGTGACAGGAGGAGAAGCTTTCCTCAAAGGAAACAGGTGAAAGACCATCCAGCTTTCCTCTGGTTTGTGTCAAAGCAGGTCCTTTGCTGCTTTCTTCTCCAGCTTTCACAGCCTTTGTTTCACTTCCAGCAAGTCTAAACTCTGCCCCACTTTTCCCTTTTTCAACTCCTGGCATCTGTTTCAGCCCTTTGCAGAGTCTGGTAAGGTGCTTTAGCATCTTAGGAAGATTGATTTAGTCTGGTAGTCACTTCTGAATACCTGCCCCCTCATGTTTAAATCTCATATATAAAAAAGGAAGGGGGAGATGGGGAAGGAAAAAACCAATTTGGCCAAGCTGGGCTTCTGTGCTCTTGTATTTTTGTTAGTTCAGTGATTCCAAAACCACTGTTTCACTTTCCTCTTTTTAACACCTAAAGTAACAGCCGTGTACTTGTGAAATCCTAAACAAAGGTTTTTTCTTCTGCAGTATCTTGTCCAACATCCAAGAAGTCCATCAGAATATGGGCTACTGCCCACAATTCGATGCTGTTAATGAACTGCTGACAGGGCGAGAACACTTGGAGTTCTTCGCACTCCTGAGGGGCGTTCCGGAGAAAGAAGTCTGCAAGGTAAACAAAATATCATAGTACCCACACAGGTGACCAACTGTTCCTGCTCGCATGCACCCTCCCTGCGACACATGCAATGATGTGAAGCTGCTGAAGATGCTGTATGGTGAAATCTGCCCCCCCGTTTTCCTCAGGGCAAACCGAAGTTGCTGTGGTTTTTCAGTGGTGCCTAGAAAAGTGTACTAAATGGAAGGGCAGATACTTTCAGTCCTGCATTCTCATAACGCACTTTTCCACTGATTGACTTCTTTCCTTTTAACAGTTTATGGGCTGTGGAGCTGCAGGTCATGCAGAACCTCACCTGCTGTCAAGAGTTAATTCTTCAAAGTCCCAGGGAGCAAACACTCTATGGCTTAACAGAAGCCTCACGTTGGCTGTTAACATCTTCCATCTTTCCAGTTGATCAGGCTGCATCATTAAAGTGCTGCTATTTCAGCATTCAGACATGGGGGTTACACTGTCACTGTCAGTCTTTAGGCAATCAATGACAGCTGCCAGTACCATACAGTGCCATTGTCAATGCTGTTTCCTTGAGTTAACAGCAATTTTCAGCCATCCTAGGTGCTGCAGAATGCAAACTGCTGTAGGTAGGAAGATGACATCTGTATCCTGCTTTGGATAGGGCCAGATCTGGTGCCTAGTGTATGTCCAGGTAGCTTGAACCCCTCTTGAGAGTATTGATGATGGGTGAAAACTGCAAGCTCTTTTGCAGGTTGTTGGTGAGTTCTTCTGTGTGATGTTCCCACCAGCCCCATATAAAAAGGGACCGAGTTCTGGATATGATCTGAGTAGTAGCTGCATCTCCTCCCTCTAACATTTTTTGGTTCCCAGGGCAACAATGCCTGCCTATTTGCACTAGTAGTAAATACTCCTGAATAACAAACCAGATTCTCCCCATGTGTCTGAAAGGCAAAGATGCACAACAGCAGGATTGCTCTGTGTCAGTGGTGACCATGTCTCTGCTGCAAGCCCACAGCAACTGGAAAGCTAGCTAAAGCTGGTGCTGCTAAGAGCACTACACTGGTGGTTAACATGTTTCAACTGATGTTGAACTTGGGCTCACTGGCCCATAAACTGCAGCCATTTGATTTTTCTGGCCTCTTGGGGCAGGATGGCATATATCCTGATCTGGAGGTGAACAGGGCGTTTCAAAACCTGTATCCATGCCGCATTAGGTACTCAGATGAGTGGCCCTTCTCGAAAATGTTTTTAAAGCCAAAGCTTATAAGGAAAATCTTACTGAGTAGATGTTGCTGTGTTTAATTCAAGATGGTTTTGTCTCTTGTAGGTTGGCGAGTGGGCAATTCGGAAACTGGGCCTTGTGAAATACGGAGAAAAATATGCTGGGAATTACAGTGGAGGGAACAGGCGCAAGCTCTCCACAGCCATTGCCCTCATTGGAGGGCCACCTGTGGTGTTCCTGGTGAGTCTGCAACCTTTGGTCATTAATGTTTTCTTTGGAAAACAGAAAAATCAGGTTCAAATGAAGACTAGATATTTTATGGCCAAATAATGTTTAAATATATCACTAGTCACTTAAATGTGGGCAAAGAGCACATGGAAATAAAGATTCCCTATTGAAAAGTAGATGCAAGTTATAATGTGCCTCCAAGCTTTTATTTCTGAAAAATCGCTGGGGAAGTGGGGGTCCTCAACATGATGCCAAACTGCCAGGTGTGTAGTATCTTCACCACCTTTATACTGCTGCAAAGATATCTATACCTACGAAAAAATAACAGCCTTCCTGCTGTACACAAGAAATCTTACAGTGCAGGAGACTCAGTCCTGTGTTTTTAATAATTCAGTGGAAATTGGAAATGAATATTTTAGTATTCTTTAGATTAAAATCAAAGACAAACCTTAGGATTACTAAAGTTCACAGTGCAGGAGATAGTAGTCCAGTGCTCTGTTTAAGCAAGCTAATTGCCTTTAACTTGTTTTAGAACTGGGTATTTCAACATATTATAATTGCAGAATAAGCAGTGCTTCTCAGTTCTGAAAAAGATGTTTGCTACTTTAAAATTCGGAGCAGAAATTATTTTTCCTATTTCAAAAAATGAGTCAAACTTGCTCATTTTCAACTTTGCCAATATGCATAATCAGAATGGGCAGGTCATTTCAGAGATGAGTTATTTGTCAGTAGATTGTAACAGCATAACCTGCTTTTTCTATATGTTTTGCAGGATGAGCCAACAACAGGGATGGATCCCAAAGCACGTCGTTTCTTGTGGAACTGTGCTCTGAGTGTAATCAAAGAGGGGAGATCAGTGGTGCTTACATCTCACAGGCAAGTAGCAGCCCAGTTGTATTGTACCCCGGCTTTCACATCTGCTGGGGCTGGATGTGAGACCCTGCTTGGCTGCTCTGCCCTTTGCTGCTGCTTGCAGTACTAATGAAGTTACGTCTGCCTACAGCATGGAAGAATGTGAAGCCCTGTGTACTCGAATGGCGATAATGGTCAATGGGCGATTCAGGTGTCTGGGCAGCGTCCAGCATCTAAAGAACAGGTAGCTATTTTCTTTTCACTTACATCACAGAGTTGTCTGCATTTTTAGGGAGATGCAGTCAGACTTAATTCCTTGCGTAGCATTCCCATTGCTATTCTGGCTATGGGAAGTGCTGCCGGATTTTAAGCTGCACTTCTATTTCAAAGGCACTTAACTCCCATGCTGGCCCTCTTGTTTACAGATTTGGCGATGGTTACACCATAGTGGTGAGAATTGCAGGGGCAAACCCAGACCTGAAGCCTGTTGAGGAGTTTTTCGGGCATGCCTTTCCCGGAAGTGTCCTGAAGGAAAAGCATCGGAATATGCTGCAGTACCAGCTTCCGTCTTCACCATCCTCCCTGGCCAGAATATTCAGTATTCTTTCCCAGAACAAAAAGAGACTCCACATAGAAGACTACTCTGTTTCTCAGACCACACTTGACCAAGTAAGTTTTTTAGTAGCCTGTCTGCCAAAAAGGTTCTTTGTGCAGAGGTAGGAATAATCCACCAGTTTACTGGACCTGTTTTTTAAGGGCATTTCAGCAGAGTACTGAATTCCAGGACTAGTTCAGGAAGCCCAGTGTATAAAATGCCCTGAATTAATGAAAACCCAAGGTGATGTGTGACATGGACTTTTTTCTTGTAGGTGTTTGTAAATTTTGCTAAGGACCAAAGCGATGACGACCACACTAAGGACCTGTCATTGCACAAAAACCAGACTGTGGTAGACATGGCAATCCTTAATTCCTTCCTGCAAGATGAGAAGGTAAAAGAAAGTTGTGTGTGAGCCAATTTCAGCAGAGAAATGATGAGCAGAATGCGAACTTCCTTTTCCTGGGATAGGATACTCCCAAAGAAGAAGCTAGAGGAAGAGAAACTGGACACTCTACTGATAACCATTCAATGCAATGCAATTCAATGCAATGAAAACAAAATTCTTTTACAGGGGCAGTGCCTCATGGAGTCGTCTTGTACTGTTGTCAAGTGAAAGACTTGAACTTAGCTAATTACAATGTAACTCTGAAGCTGTGGTAAAGCACCCACCAGATGCTGTGGGCTTTCAACCATACTGTATCTTGTCCTGTACAGTATGTCTTTACTAGGGTTGCAAAAATTATTAATTGAGGAATCATGGCCAGTGGTTATTTATCGATATTTTGGACATGCACGTTTTAGTCTTTAAAACATCCATGTCAGGAGTGGGAATTTCCTGGTGCTACATCCATTGCTGGCAATGAATGCACCAAGACAGTCAGTGGCAAGAAAAGTCACCACCAGTGTTGTAGCCTTAGCTTGTGAAAACTTACCTGACCAGCTGCTTTTCCTAGACTGGTGTAGGTCAGTTGGTGACAAATCTGGGGCCACAAAGCAGTACTGTGCAGATGGGATGGCAAGAGACAGGCCATCATATCCATATGTCTCCATCATTAAGTGGTGAGATGCAGAACTGTGAACCCTGCAAATGCACAGGATTGTCCCACCAGCATCACAACCAATGACCTTCTCTGACTAGGTTTTTGTGTAGTTAAGTACTCTCCTGCTCCTTTGAGGTACTGCAGCAGCTGCATGAACACCTAGTAGGAGGAAGTGGGTGAGAAGCAGACCTAGGGTTTGGACCACAGCAGCAAACTCAGTAGTTGTACAAGCTGCTAATGCCAAGAGCAAATTCAAAATCATGAGATGTCACTCAGCTACGTAATATCTGCTCGTTAACCCCTGCTTTGCACCAGAAAGGTACCCATCATCTGAAGTTATTGCTTAGCACAAGCATGTTGCCATTTCTGGCTTTGCCAGATAAAACTAGAAATGAGATGTAGATTTTTCTTTTTTTTAACAGTATTATTTATGACTTTAGGTAGGTAGCATAAATAGGGATTGAAAGTGCTTTCAGTTGATCTTTGTAGCCACAGTATTTCTTTACGTTATGCCTGCAATGCTATGCTCTCATTCTATCCATTCAGCGATAGCTACATTCATGATCTGACCAAGTACCAGACTCTTCTAGCAATCGGCTGCTATCTGCAATTACTGCAAGTTGTTCACCTAAATTTTCCTGTTTGGAAACTGGTATAGCATTAGATTAATGTGTAAGTTTCTGCTTCTGTTGTGCAGTGTAGTTTCAGTCATTAGGAGATCCCTAACTGGAGAATACACCCTTACTATACATGTGACAAACTGCTTGGGTAAAAATCCCCTTGAAGAAGAATATAGTGCAAAGTAGTAGTGCTACAGTTGCACCAGTCAATTTTAAAAGTTTTGCAAAGCCAGAATAATATTATAGGGGATATTATATGGTAACAACAACCAATTCTTGTTCACATTGTACAACAGTCATGGGAGAGTATGCTTTTATTAATACACTTATGGGCCCCTCTGTCTTTCTGTCACATTCAGAAATAGGTTCAGTAATGTGGTTTGAACCCAAGTGCAGTTCCTGGGCTGTTCCTGTATGTCATGCCTCTGCCTTAAATACTTGTACAGGTTCTGCACTAGTTCTTGATGCTACTCCACCATGAATCAGTCACGGACCATTTTCTTCTGTGAATGCCCATAGCAGCCCAGCAAACAGTGAAGAGGCTGGCATGAGCCTGAAGAAGGTTGATTATGTATTTCCAGGTATATGTGGTAACACTGACCAGTTCAGCATTTTTAATACACAAACAGTTAAATATTTAGCACAAGTTCCCAGTCCCTGCTGTGTCCTGCCTTGGGATAAAGTAAGAGCTTACTACGTGCTCTGCTCAAGTGCCTTTTTCATACTTTTTTTTTTGGATCTGTATAATACATTGCTAAGGGGATTGAGAAAGGAGTGTAATGGGGATTGGTATACCTCACTTAAAACATGCTTTGTTATTACCCTTATGCCGTCATCACCCTATGGGGATGAGTTACAGGGTGGTGAATACACCAGATTTCCAGGTGCAGAAAAATTACTGAACAGCTGAGCTACAGCCATGACTTCTCGGTAACAGGCTGTAGGTGTGTTACAGTATCATTGAGACAAATAGCATGTATTGAAGGCTTACCACTGCTAAAAATCACTATTACAAATCAGCATTAAGTCACTGAAGTGAAGGGCTTGTGTTTTGCACTGCACCAAACTAGTG
Organism: Phaethon lepturus; assembly: GCF_000687285.1. Taxonomy (NCBI): domain Eukaryota; kingdom Metazoa; phylum Chordata; class Aves; order Phaethontiformes; family Phaethontidae; genus Phaethon; species Phaethon lepturus. The sequence goes on along the minus strand of NW_010559616.1, from coordinate 9,438 downwards.
CATGTAAAACTAGAACAAGTTCTAGGAGGATTCAGATTTGGTCCTGAAAGGGCTGTGGTTTGCTCTTTGTAACTGCTCATGTAAATGATTAATGTTGCAGGAAACAACAGTTACATTATAATCCTCATTCCTTAGCCCACCAAAAAAGAGATTCTTGATTCCTATTGCCCTGTGACTGCCATGCTCATACAAGAGCCTGCTATCGGTGACAAAATATTTCAGTGAACATGGATATTAACTGAACTATTTCATAGCTCCAGTCTGTCTTATTTGTACTGAACAGACAGCATAATGCAACTCTCACGTGCAGATTTGTCATGGAGTAAGTTCAGACAGCTACTAATTTACTCTTTTAGGTGTGTGTTGGGGAAAAAAAAAAACCACTCTAGCGTCACATACAGTATATGAACCACTCTTGATAACGAAACTGCACTGAGGTATTAACTTATTTTAAACTTTATTAGTATTGACATGTTGCATCCTTCTTTGTAGTACATTTGTATTTCAGTAATGAGTTGTTGTATTTTCCCCATGGTTAAACCACCACTTCGTGCTTATCCTTCCCTCCTGAATTATAGTTGGTCCTTCATTCCAAGCACTTTATGCTATCTGTAATGGGATCTATTTTTGCACTGGAATATCTGTTAACTTCGCAAAGATCTAGAGAGATTTCACAACTGAAATGTCCAAGTTAAATCCTTAAATGGACATACTCATTAAAAGCAACAACAAAAAAGTATATATATATTTGTATTTGCTAATAACTGTTATGTGAAGTATTAAAAGGCACTCTAACTGCCTTGTGTTAAGTAAAAAATAAAGCTGTTATGGCACCATTGGTCTTCAGAGTGTCATTTTTGCCTATGTTCTTTTGAGGAGTGCTGTTAGAAGCTCTTCTTTTGCCTGGTTTTGTTGTGAATTTTGATGCATGATGTACAAGCAAGTTCCAGTGCCTTTGCAAATCAGCACAGGGCACATACTGTTTTCAGGTAAGTGAGGTGGCACAAGATTTGAAAGGCCAAATGCTACTTCAAGTGTCTAAACTTAGTAAATAAAAAGGTCTCCAGCAAAAATTGATCAGTGCAACTGTCAAATCCAGCTGCAGAGCATCCCAAATGTATCTGGATGTTTAAATCCCAAGTCAGGTACCTGCCTCTGAGTATTTCTGTTAGAGAAGTGTCAAGTTGCAACTATTGATAATTGGTCTTCCTCTTTGCTAAAAATACCCTATACCTGTTTTCACTGACAAAGCAAAATGTTATGTTTAGCATATTTCAGAGTCTTTATAGTCAAACGTAGCTTTAGATAATAACAAATTAAAGGAAGATCATTTAAGTTAACACTAGGTTGATTTTGAACAGCAATTTACAAACGAAAGCAGAATAATGGTCTGATTTGCTCAAAGAAAAACTGATTTTAAAATTTTGCCTTCTACTGCCCATAATCCCACTATTGACCAATGAAATTCCAGAATCCAACCATACACTTGTCAGGAAACCTCATCCTGATAAGAAGCAAATTAAAATTTCCTGGGTTTTCTGTTTTAATGTAGTGTGCAGCTGGTGCTTTGGGTAATGTGCTTAATTTATCAGCCTGTTACCAGAAAACAACAAACTTTGTGATAAAGCATACATCTAACATCCTGAATATTCTTTGCTTTCAGTGCTGGTGACAAGGAAAATAGTTTTACTAAAAAAAATTACACTGTTCTTAGTATTCTACTCTATTTTTTTATTCCAGTAAACAACAGAACAACTTAATTGTTGCATTAACCTGAGGGGGAAAAGTCCTATTAATTCCCCATCCCATTTTTCAGCCCATGTTTTTGTTACTAAAAAAAAAAAAAAAGGCCTCCTTTGAGTTAAGTGCTATAAGGCAACATTCTGAATCAACTTGAGAGCGATGGTTTATCAGCTACTTCTACCTTAAAGTTGATGTGTAAAATACAAGACAGCGGTCTCTGAAGCAGTGCTTGTTTCTCCCTGAGAATGCTAAAGATGGCTTTGTTGGAGGAGGAGAGAATGAAGACTTGGATATAAGAGCTGGGACCTGTTCCACTCCCTTACTAGAGCAGCTGCATCCCATCCACCCACCTTGGACATAAGCATAATTGCCTACAGCTGTGGTTTTTAGTGCTTTCCATCAGCTCCTAATGTACTTTACAGAAGCAGTGTTAGGCTGACTGCACAAGCATACTTCAGTGGAGAAGTGAAATCAATTGCTCACTGCAGGTCGGTGATTAACCTGTGGAAAAGCCTCCCAAGTGCTCTGCCAGTTAATGACCTTTAAATTGTGGAAGAGGGTGCTCTGTACCACTCCACACAGCATACAAGTTCGACTGCTCAGCCTTTGCCCTGCTCCTTGCTGGGTCTAAAGTGGCTGTTAATCAAGACTTGTCCAAAATGCAAGACCTGCTGCATGCTCTACTTGGAGAATGGGGTTTATCATTTCACAGTTTAAAAAGAGTAAGAGCTTGAGCTGTAAACACTAAAAATTCATGCTTTATGCAAATTTATTTGGCTTTTAACAGTCTGGCAGAAAGTATTTTGAAGAATGTAAGCATGTGTAGATCAGCTGCATTTGACTACACAGTTGAGCAAGAAGGGCTAATCAATTTCAGCACCCTAAACAAATACTAAAATATCCAAGGCAAAGCATTATGTGTGTAATCTAGTTTTGAGGAACTGTTTACTGAACAAAAAAGGAGAAGGGCTTGAAGTGAACTTACAAAGTGAATAAATGCTCTTCTTGTGGCATAGTTCATCAGGACACACTACCTGAGAGGCTTCACTGCAGCACCTGCTAGGTGCAGTTGCAGCCATGCTGACATTTTATGTTACTCAGAATTAATACAAAGCATGACAAGCCTGATGAAAGCATAACTGGGTAACAGGTTTGTGGGGGCGTTCCTCCTTAAACCAGTATGCAATAACCAAGATGTGGTAATTACAAAAGTCACCAAAGTATGTTATGAAAATGGTATCAGCCCTAAGCTGTAATGTTGGAAAAGAGCACTTAACTTACTGGGCTTGATTAGTGATCTAGCAATGCAGAAAAGCATTAAGAACTGAGGGGTTAAAACAAAAGAAAGGTCAAGTGTGGTTCATGCCATAAGTGATATGGCTCAAGTTGTTTTTCCTGGGGATGTATGAACATCACCATAATCATCTGTTTAGCAATTGTTATCGGGGTGCAAAATTTTCCTGATTTACATTACTAGTGATCAGCATTTTGCATCCATTTATTGTAAACTGAAGAACAGCTGGCTCAGTTCATGAGGGCATGACAATCCATGTGAAGGCACTTGCAGACAGCACTTCCATCTTGTCTTTCCTGCCATCAGTTATGTCCTTTAGATGAAGGTCACTTCAGCGGCGAGCATTGCAGAGGAATGAGTAGCATGTTTTGCTGGGACTCCAAGAATCTGACACTGTCCCGCACTGAAATTAAATGCATATTTAATTAAGGCAGTAATCCAATCAGAAAAAATACTTTTCTCAGCATGCATGCTCACACTAGTGAGTTCTCTGGATCCACCATCTCTTACCAGCTGCTACCACTCTGGCATCTTCATGGGCACTATGCCTTCCTGCTGCCCGGTGATCTGGGCTCTCGTTCCACCATATCACGTGGACTGAAAAGTACAAATAAAGTCAGCTGAATACTGTTATGCTGCAATACAACATCTACTGTTAAGTCCTCGCAGTCTGCCTGCACCTCTCAGATGCCTTGCAGTCAGCAGAAACAATTCTCCAGGCAAGTAAGTGGTGGGATGATCCTTTGCTGAGCCTTTAAAAGGTTTGACTCTTTAACATAAGATCTGAGAGTCTTTCAAGGTAGCAACACCTGGCTTAAGCCTATAACCCAATACACAAAGCTGGGTTCAAGGACTGTTTACAGGACTTTGGTGACCCACACTAACACTTTCATCAAGCAGGCCAATCCTGATCCAGGACAAGGGCTTGCCCCTCTCCCTCCACCCCTTCCCAAGCCAAAGTCTGTATCAGACATTGAGTAGCACCTGTGTTAAGTAATCCATACTCTGTGTGGAAAACACCGATCAGCTTGGTGTAGCCTGTGTTGATGTGAGCATTGATTGCAGCTTGAAATGCTTCACCCCACAATGCTGGCCCACCAGGCTTCATCTGGAAAGTAACCCATTCATACACTCCTGGAAGAAAAGACAAAGAAGACCTCAAGGAAAGAAGTACAAATTAATATGCCAGTCCTCAAACACTGTGTCATGGCCATGACATATTTATTGCAAAATCAGTACTGCAGTTCCCTGCCATTTGAGGTCAGCAGGACATCAAACTGCCCCACTCAGCGTGCACAACCCCTCGCAGCTTCCAGGGGCTCACAAGAGCACAGGAAAGCAGCTCACTAACTGGATCTAGTCTGTGTAAGTATGTGTAAATACCGGGACCCTGAGGAACAGAAGGCTTCACACAAAGCCCAACTTAGCAATTTTCTATGTTGCCTGCAAATTTGGGGACATGCAGTCTACTTCACAGAAATCACAAATACTCATACATGTTTGCAGGATTTGGACGGCTGACTGAACAATGCAAGGTGTCCATTTCTAAGACTGGCCATGTCTTCTGGCATTAAAGTGGTTTATGACATTATAAACCGCTTTGACTCATGGCAACTGGTCACAGCAAGATCTGAGGGCATAACCAACAGGCCAGGATTAGCTTAGCATCTCTACTCTGCCAAACAATCATCATCTCCCTTGTTTGCAGACAAATGGCATGATTTGCCAAAACACTCCAGTCTTGCTACAAGATACATTATCCATCTCGTTTCCGTTCAAGTACTCTAGACCACAATTGCTGACGCTTCAATAGAAAGCTAGACACTTGCCGTATGGCAATGTATATCTGGTCTCATTCTCCAGCAACGGGCTGGAGATAAACTAAAACAGGAACTAGGTGTTTGAAAAGTCAGCGCTCTCAAGAGAAAACCAGACTGCTTTCAAATTCAATTGTGACAGCATAAAACTCAGAATCACAGGGAGCACAGGAACAAAGATTACTGTATGTATGCACAAGCTGAGGGCTAAAGCCAGGCCTGTTTGACATCAGTCCATGCAAAAAAGCCTGCAAATGTTCATAAATCAGGGAACAGTCAATACTATTAATACCACATTTGCTACAGAGAGAATTCAAATACATAAGGACAGGATGTCTACACCTAATCTATGATTGTTACAAAGTATGCTTGACTTGCATGTATCTTTAAAAAGCAGGGATTTTTTTTTTCTTAAAACTATTACACAAAAGAAGCAGAAACGTCAAAGCAAATTGATAAAAGAGAAAAACCCCTGTAAAAGAGAGCAAATACTGTCTTCTAGTGTCTCCAGGAAATGTCCTCTCACTGATGGACAGCATCACAACTCATCACATCTCACAACACAGCAAGTCTGGGATGAGTGCTCTGACCACTGCTACGGCGTTGCCATTTTGCATGTTCATTTAGGCAATCCACACACCTCTTTACAATCTTAACAATCAGGGCTCTAGTCAGTTATTGATGTAAGCTGGTGTAAAAATCCTTCTTAAAAACTTTGTCCCCTCATCTGTGTTATGTCATCTTTTTCACGTGGCTGTATGTACATGCACTTGTTACGTAAAGGGTTATAAAACCATGTAATACCTGGTTTAAACTTTAAGCCATTTTTTGTTAGTCCATCAGCATCAGCAACTTTAATCAGCAAAAGAGAAGATAAGCTCACCCCCTTCTTTTGGAGGCTTCCCAAGCTGACACCAGGGTACCAGATAAGCAACTTCATTGCGCTGCTTTTCTATCAAGGGGAGCGCTGGGGAGATGAATTTTCCCTGCCAGTCTTTGTCATTGGCTAGTGCATGCCGGACTGCTGTTCTGTGGGCAAAATTATCTGTAAGAAAGGAAAACAGAGAAAAAAAAAACTATGAAAAAATGCACTTAATGTCATATCAGACTCAATGAAAATGTATAATTACCAGGAGACAAGCTGCATTTACATAAGTTTGATATTTTTAAACAGCCTATTAGCTCCAAGCAGATGTGATAAGTTTCCTTATTTTTCTTATTATTTTTCTTTCCTTATTTTTCCTTATTCCTCAGATTTAAATGGTTTCAAGCCAAGCCAAATTTTCCAAGAAAGTTTACAAAAAACTTAAAATATGTTAAGCGATGTTACTGTACTGAAAGATTCATATATGGCATCTGTAGGGACTACTGGATGTGGCAACAGTTGCCAAGGATAAGGATATTCAGAGAAAGCACGGTGCATAAGGAAGTGAAGGGGGAAAGAAAATTCAGAAGGAATATTAGCCTACCAAGTGAAAATTAAGAAAAATATAAATTTTGATTTATATAAAATGGTATTATATAAATGACATTTATGTACATAAATGACATTTATATAAAATGACATTAAAATCACAAGTGTAGAAGTAATGTTTGTTCAGCAGCATAAAAAGTTACTAAATGCACAGTATCTAAACCTTTTCATGTTTTTTTTCTTAATTAAAAACAAATCCACTGAATTAAGAGTGTCTGAATTTCAATTGGTTAGGCTGCAGTGGCATCTTAAGCAGTATGTTCATGCAGACAGCTTTCAATAATACGAGAGAAAAATCCAGCATCTGAGAATGGGACAAACCTTGAGATATAGCAGCATCTTGGGACTAAGAGAAAAATATACCAATTATTTTTAACTACTAAAAAGATATAAGCAGGGGTCTGATGGATAAAGAAGAAAGGATATTGTACTTTACACATGTAAACACCACTAGGAAACAAATAAAAACTACAGGTTTTTCCTTAGTTTTGCATTTTAAAAGTTTCTCACACATTATTAAAATTTTTTTTTTTTTTTTTTTTTTTTAGAGAAAGAAACAGGCAAGGTTAAAAAGTTCTGAGAAGCATGGCAATTTATTAACCATAGATGCACGTCAACGCATAATATTCCCGTTGACAGCCAGCTGGTCCTTTCACCCCTCCAGGACAAAAGGGGTGACTCTTTATTCTAAACAGGTGCAGTAAACATGCTGGATTTCCGCGAGCGGACTGAGGCCATCAGAAACAATTCTCCATCTCAGCATACAGGTACACCCCGGACTGCAGCCGGTACACAAAGAAATGATAGTGGCTTGCCTTCCCACCCCTCCGTAACTGAAGTGTCACGTTCCCTTGGGCTCCACAAAGAACCCAGCCAGCACACCTGGTTTCTTGCCTAACTGTAGCTTTTCTTGGCTCACCAGCACCTTCCAGGTCAGCACCGACTCCAACAGCACAGAAAGCTGATTACACTGCAAGAAGCCGGCCGCTACCACGGCTGAAGCAGCAGCAAGAAACGTTTCGTGCGCTGGGGAAGTTGGAGCTGGTGGAGTGGCTTCCCACCTCAGCACAGTCCCCCTGCAGAAGGAGTTTAAGCACGCAAACTGCGTGCGCCTTGTTTTAAGGGAGTGACTCTTACACCCGACCCAAATTTGAGAACAATTATACATGCAGATAAACATACACAGGCTGCATAGAGATTGTCTGCCCTTCTATGGATTGTCTTATTAAAGAGGGGTCTCAACCTTTTCTCCATCCATTTTGAAATCCTGAAGTTGTTTGTGGCTCAGGAACTGGCCCTAAGTTAAAAATATTTACCATGAACAAAGCACGCTGCTGCAGTTCCTCTATTATACCTGTTTTTGAGCAGAGATCGCTGTTTAAGAACAGTTAAAACGCTCTCCTCCCAACGTGTCAAAATTGTCCTGACAGGCTCTGCAGTGTTCTTTTCAGTAATCAGAAGGGGAACAAATGTTTTTTGGACACATTCTTACAGTAAGAGCAACAAATAAAAGCTGGGTAAGCATTCTCCTTGCCTTTGTGCCTAGGAGACAGGGAGCACAGAGAGAGCAGCATGGCACAAAGGGATGCTGAGCGTACCGTACTTCCAAACGTGGACCACCTTATTCATCGCTCCCAGCTCCGCAGACCAGAATCCCACCATCTCCGAGTGAGCTGTGCGAAGGTGAAAGTACTTGTTGACCATTTCCACAAACTCCTTCATCTTCGATGGCTTAATATCATATGTGCGAATTTCGTAGAAAATGCTATTATTCTGTCTGGGCCCTGTAGCAAAGGACGCGAGTACCTGAGAGAAAGTATTAAGAAAAATAACTAAAACTCAAGACAGAAAACCATCTTCTGTCTAAATTCTAGACTTTTTAAAAAACAATGAGATGCCATAGATAGATTTTTTTATTGGAGGCTGGGAGAGGGGCTCCTTTGTGATCCCCATGACAGAAGTACCTTGTGACTTTTTTTCCTTCGAAAGAGTTCCCATGCGCATTATTTGCTGCAACTCCTTTTGGCAGCGCGGCGGACCACAACGCGTCTTTTATCTGTCGCACTCCGTTGCCTAATTATAAGCCCATAACAAAGCAGGATTTTCCTTTTCTCATACCCCATGCTCGGGAAGCCAGCAGCAGGATGCAAAAAGTCAAAGCCATAAAAAGAGAGTCGGCTAAACACATTATTTGCCACCGAAGCAACCTGCCTGCGTTGCCCATAGCCGATCAACCCACACTACTGCAACCCGCTTTCTAACTGCAATCTTGCATCAGCATTAGCGCATTGCACATTGTTGGCAAAAAGAAAGAAAAGAAGATACCAACACCTGGGGAAAGCCTGGCTCCTTCCAGCACAAGATGGCTGAAGTCTGCATCCTTGCCCTTCACTGGGGGCAAGAGGAGGCTATGATGTCGAGAACAGTTTCCTATTCATAGAACATAAAACTCTTCAGAAGTCCCGGAATACGCTTACTTTCCCAACTGCCTCAACAACCTGGAACACGCTCCTCACCTCTCAAAAAAAAAAAACCCGAGAAAGATTAAGGCCAAACTTAAACTAAAAAACTAGACAAATTAAGGCCAAAATTAAGGCCTTGTTTCCTAACGACCCTGGGGAGTATTACACATCTAGCTTTGGCTGCCACGTGTGACAGCCTCTTTTAGCATTTCCAGTTCCTAGATCCCCGCAGGACCCTGCACGAACAGTAATCCTGCAATTTCGGGGAGCAATCGTGACAG
>NW_010559616.1:0-299 GCF_000687285.1 Phaethon lepturus | reverse complement strand
CCTGTACGTTTGCTGCCGCTCGGGCACGTACTGGACCGCTGCAGGACCACCTCTCCCGCACAAATAACACACGATTCTGGAAAAGACCGAGGGCCGGCGCTCAGCACGAGGCGAGCCCGTGCTTGCAAACAGGGCCGTTAAAGAGGATGTCGCGACAACGACAGCCCCTTCCCCGGCGACCAGCGCCCGCCCGGACACCGCCCTGTCCCGAACCACGCCCCCCGTCGAACCAGACCACGCCCCCGGCGTCCCATACTCTTCCCAAACCACGTCCCCTGAGACCCAAATCCCACCCTCTC
>NW_010559615.1:106432-126493 GCF_000687285.1 Phaethon lepturus | reverse complement strand
TTTCACAGTCTATGTATTTCCATGTCATTCAACTACCACCCTGATTGCCTAAGTCAAGTACGTTTCAAAAAGAATGAAGAAATTTCACAGTCTATGTATTTCCATGTCATTCAGCTACCACCCTGATTGCCTAAGACAAGTACGTTTCAAAAAGAATGAAGATTCACAGTGTATTTATTCATGTCTTTATGGTGCCAGTATCTGGCTATCCTATCCCGTACACAAAAAAAAACCCAGTACCTAAAAATCCTCTTACAGGTTTAAACACATTATAAAAATGCAGGAAATTGTCTTCTTTCCACTAGGCCACTATGTTTTCTGTGTCTTCACATGAATTGAGGCCTGGAAACTACCACGAGCTGTGGGCATGGGTTGCACTGATCATGGCATCTCCTTTCTACTTGTTTGCCAGGTTCATCATGCATGGGGATAGAGAGTATTAAAAACTAAAGATTTTAGAATAATCCAAATTTGTATCCAAAGAGATGACAATATTTTGTGTTTAAATAAGATCATCTTTTTCCAAATGTCTGTCTCAGTCGGGCATGTTGCCAGAGTTGCTGCCCTTTCTTGATGGTGGTGCCCTTCGCAGCAGCAGACACACATCATTTCTTGTCAGCTTTGGATTCTGCAAAATCCTACTGAAATGAAGAAAAAGAAAATACTCAGGACACTTTATATCTTTTCCTCTAACCTTTCCAAAATATTGGTGATGACTAAAGGTTCAGTTGCCCTCCGTCTTCTCAGTGATCACACCTCGGATTGAACTGTAGTTCTGAAATACTAAATAAAAGTAATAGAAAAATAAAAATAGTCTTAAAATCCTTCTCCAACTACCCATTCATAATCAACCTGCTTTTTAGAAAAGGTACATAACATGAGTTTTCTACCAGTACAAAAATTTACAGATTAGATTAAAAATGATTTAAAAAATAGAATCTATTTCAGTACCTTAAAAATCCCTACTTAAATATTCCATTAAATTTTCATGCATGCACCCTGTCCTCCCCTATTCAGTCAGGTCATATTATCAGTTTTAATTACACTTCATGAGCACTGATCAGCTACATGAATACATTTTTAGCTGATGTCTTTTTTAATTCCGTGCATATTTTCTACCAAATATACATTTTAAGAGGAAATATGATAACAAGTTCTCTGTTTCCACTTACCTCAAATCCAAAAGTCATATAGCTTATTGATTGAACTGCTTTTTCTTTCTGAACTTCTGCAATGCCATACAAAATCCATTTCAGTATCAATTTATAATAATCATCAACCTTGATAGTAATAATAATAAGAGAAAAACATATGTGATTTTTTCATATTTATCCACTGTAGAGAGTAGCTTATTCTTGGAATAGTACTAATGAAGACTTGAGGTTCACTGTGTCCTGGTTTCAGCCAGGGTAGAGTTAATTTTCTTCATAGAAACTAGTGTGAGGCTATGTTTTGGATTTGGGATGAGAAAATGTTGATAACATGCTGATGTTTTGAGTTGTTGCTGAGCAGTCAAGGACAGTCCAGCTTCTCGTGCTGGCCGGCCAGCGAGCAGGCTGGGGGTGCACGGGGAGCTGGGAGGGGACACAACTGGGACAGCTGACCCAGGCTGGCCAAAGGGATATTCCCTATCATATGCCATCATGCTCAGTATCTAAAGCTGGGATGAAGAAGAAGGAAGGGGTGGAGGGACGTTCGGAGTGATGGCATCTGTCTTCCCGAGACACCATTACGCGTGATGGAGCCCTTCAGCCTGGAGATGGCTGAACACCCGCCTGACCATGGGGAGCAGTGAATGGATTCCTTGGTTTGCTTTGCTTGCGTGTGTGGCTTTTGCTTTACCTATTAAACTGTCTTTATCTCAATCCATGAGTTTCCTCACTTTTACTCTTCTGATTCTCTCTCCCGTCCCACCGTGGGGGAGTGAGTGAGAGGCTGCGCGGGGCTTAGTTGCCGGCTGGGGCTAAACCACAACACACTGTTCATGAATATCTCCAGGATTTTCATGTAGATATTGTTAGCACATGGCTTTAACCATTTCCCTTCACTTGCCAAAATTACCTACTCAGGAATCAGTCTTTCTTTTTCCCTATTTTAAAAAGTTTATGTAACAAGATAACAGTAAAAACAGTGTTCAAGTACAAACCTCCTAACTGAAGAGACTAAATGCTACATCAATCATTAAGGGGGTTTAACTGTCACAGAGGACCTTTTGTTCTGCTTGGATTTTATTTCTGTCCATATCCCTCTTGTCTACCACATTCCTACAGGCAAAAACTCTTACAAATTTATCATCAAATAAAACAACCATGAAGCTATTTTCCAAGGGTATTAGTCAACTGAAATAAAAAATTGAACTTGTGATCTGTTTAAGCCAACACTCTTCCTCTGGAGTTGTGATTCTAAATTTTATGTACATACCACCGCTGCCATAAGCTGTCAACTGACTCTAGTCACAAGTGCACAAATAGAGCTAGACTTATTTATAATTTGTTTCTCTTAAAAACCAGTCATGCCCTAGGCTTACTTTGATAGTAATTAAACGTTACAAAAAATGTGTTTGATATCTGTTACTATTTGTCCAGACAGTTGAAAAATATTAATGACAAAATAAACAAAAAAAAAGAAATAGTCTTGGAGTTCTTCATGGTAGGTAACCTTCCATGAGATTACTTATAGCTATCTATGCAGATGAGAAGGTAACAGTCACTCATGGGTTTTTTGTTTGCTTTGGCAGTAAATAGAGATGTCTTAATTTTCTGGTGGTGTTAAGCTGTTTTTTTTACAAACAATACTTTTCTCATTAAAAGACTAAGCACAAAGGTATTAATTAGTTTCACAGAATCACAGAATCACTAGGTTGGAAAGGACCTTCAAGATCATCAAGTCCAACCATTAATCCAGCGCCACTGTGTCCCCTAAACCATGTCCTGAGGTGCCACATCCACATGTTTTTTGAACACTTCCAGAGATGGTGACTCCACCACCTCCCTGGGCAGCCTGTTCCAATGCCTGACCACCCTCTCAGTGAAGAAATTTTTCCTAATATCCAATCTAAACCTCCCCTGGCATAACTTGCTTTTAAATGAGGCCCTCTTTTTCTCTTTCTCTTGTTTTTTTTCTTTTCCTTTTTCCTTTTCCTGAAAAGTAAGGCATGAGAAACCAGAAAAAAAACCCCCCAACAAACCAACTATCCCATTAGAAACTCAAATTAATTAAGGAGAAACAAGTCAACAAGTCAAATCCTACTTTTCTATAGTGTTTTCCATTTCATGGAATATATATAAACTACGAATCTGTTGCATCTTTGAAGAAGCTGGAATAAGAAGAGGATACACAGCCCCAAACCCACAAGTGAATGACACAAAACGGCCTTGCACCCTGCTCGGGCAGGCTGCGGGTCCCAGAAGCACAGGCTGCTTGTGGACTGTGTGATGGAGTAGGCCAGGGAGCAGGCAGATGATTGACACCACTGAGAGGGGTGATGGAGGACACACACTGAACACCTGGTGCTACCTCCTCACCAGGTCTGTGCTGCCCAGGGCAGGAGGGCTAAGCATGCCGAGGGCAACAGGGGCCCACGCTGACTCCCCCGTCGTGTCCCAGAGCACTTGCGGTACCCGTGGCTGAGCCTGGGCTTGCACCCAGGTGCGTTGTGTTTGGGACAAGTCTGGCTCAGGCATATGACTTAGGTTAAAAGGCAATTTATATATATGTTTATATATACCCACATAACCCCACTTCCTTAAATACTTTTGTCATGATTATCATAAGGGTGTATAAATGTTAAAAACCCGAGCATTCAAAATGGTTTCACACAGGTGCAGTCATTCCATAACAAAACACATTCACGTAAAAAATGATGCCTATCTCTGAAACTGCTAAATAGCTTGTCCAAGATTTTTGGAGAAAAAAAGACTGTTTCAAAACAACAGGTATTTAAATTCTTCTGAGCTTGACAATGTCTGGCTTGCTCTGTAATTATAATTTACCAGACATAAGGCCAGAGGGTAATTTTTCCCTGATGTTTCCCTGATACAAATGAGCAGTGAAGTCCGAAAATACACCAATTTTCTCTTTATTAAAAAAATGAAAATCATAGTTACCTGCTAGGAACCATCCCTTTGATGTAATTTATGGACATAAGTAAAATACCATATCTATAATTGTAACAAAAGAAATAAGGAAATCTTGTATCAGTAGAAAACTATTTGTTATTTATTTTTAAAATATCTTTGTACTTTAAACTAATAGAATATTTAAAAACAAAAAAAAACCCCAAACAACCCAAACCCAAGACAAATTCAAAATCACAGGTGACTTCGGTTAAAAGCTTTGCTGGCTCCAAAGTGAAGTGAAGGCAGCTGATAGGAAAAAAAAAAAGAGCGATGGAAATGTGTTCATGCAAATGCAAAAAAAGAAAATGGAATGTATGAGATATTGAAGATAAAACCCCCTTGAATTATAAGTAAATAACTGATGTAGTTTAAACATAATAGGAGCAAGAGAAATTCTAAAATTATAGACTTATTTGTTCATGGAGAAAGTGACACTTTAACAGATACAGAAAAGGCTGAAGAATTGAACCATTTTTCCTTACATACTTCAGAAGTAGCAAGTTCATATATGCATATCAAATAAAGAGAGAAGATCTTTTTAGCCCACCAGTAATTAAGGAGAAACAAAACCTGGTAGGATGAATAAGGATGTTAAAAAGTTTACGCTGAAGACTCATAAAAGAGATAGCTGAGAATTTACTTTCCACCGCAACATACATGAGAAGCAAATTGGTTTTGCTGGCTTTCACATTTCTTTCATCTTTTAACAATATAACAAACGTTTGAAATTGATCTTATTGCTACCAGGAGTTAGTACAAAGGATTTATAATATCATAAACATTTTTCTCCAAATTAAATTACTATATACAATTAGTGTAGATTAATCTCATCAAATCATCCAAGAAGTGTGGAATCTAGGCACCCATCTCAGCTAACTGTCCGGATCTTTCACAGGCCAGTAAAGAGAAACAGCTACCTAGGGAGAAGTAATTCATCATACCATCAAACAGGTGCCTAACCTCCCATTGATAGCTATTCAGGTTTTGACTGAGTGTCTCTGAAAGTCAGAGCATGTTGATTTATGTGGATTAACGTATCTACTTAGACATCTCTGCAAGTAAGGGTTTTTTTTAAATAAGGGTATTTATTATTAGAAATTCTACCATTCAGGGCTATCATGAAGGACAGACAAATAAACTCAGAGTTATTCACAGCAAATTATTCAGCCTGTCCTTTTTAATAACAGTGCTAAAGTGAAAGAAACGTATAGCAAAAAATACTCCCTAAAAGTGAAAAGTTTAAAAGTCATTCTAAGTTTTCTTATACTACCTAATCTGAAAACAAATTAGAGTTATGCAGTGCACAGCAATTGACCTTCTTAGATACTATATACATCACTTAAAAAGCTAATTGCATTTTAATTAGGTTTCCCTAAATGGACAGTTTTGCAATGAGATATTAGGTTTTAAACATTTTTGTTTTAATGAGTGTTAATTTTACTGGTGATTTGCTTCAGCATAGAAATATTATGACTGAATTAATTCTGCCTGAAGCTATTATACATTTTAAGGCCATAAATGTTGACAAGTACTATATATGATAAGAAAAAAACCTGAAGAGGGAAGTTCAGCTCAAAAAGAGAAAAATAGATGAATAAAACTCTTAAGCTGTAACGGTTCCGCAAAGTGTTCTAGGAAAGGCATTTTGAGCTGCAAATGTTTTCATATTTTGAAGTAAATTTGAGGAAGGTTTGACCTTTTTATGTATAGTGTCAAGAGAACCCTCGATTAAACTTGAAAATTTGAGATAGAAATCTTTCTCTTTTTTTTTCCCTCAGGTTCACTTCCCATTACGTGACAGTCTCTCATTCGGTAACACACGAATAGTCCTAGTGAGATATCTTCGTTTAAAAATAAGGATATATTTTTCTAGCCGCATACAGATTTAACATCATTCTTTTGAAAGCATCTTGCCGGCTTTTATTCACTTGCTAGTGAGTCCTTCCAACCTGCAACGTCGTCTCTTCATCAGCTGTTAGCTGGGCTCCATGCATGTGCTTTATAAAATCTCCTTTTTCCCTTTTTCCTGGGAGCCCTGACGCTTCCTTCCAGGGAGGGACGCCTGTTGCCCGGTCTCTGATCACAGCAGCTGGAGTCAGATAAAACGGGGTGGTTGAGTCCCCCGGGCTATAACCCAGCGAAGCTGGATGGTAAGGCCTCTTCCTCCCAGGGTGTGCAGCATTGACATTTTTTCCCAAATGTTTTATGTCAAAGTTCAGCTGCAGTATCTTTCAGGACAAATCCCAAAATTCCGTTTCATTCATAGGTTTTGTTGTTTGCCTAATTGTGTATGGTCTGGCCGCATGTGGGAGTCTGTTACGCATAGTGTCATTTAGTCGAGGTATGTTGAGCCTTTGTAATGCATTATCTTGTCTCATCTGCAGATGCCACGCTTAAGGGCTCCTAATGCCAATAAGGGTAACTTAGAAGTCACCACTCATCCTTGCTGCAGCAATTTGACATTCTCCTCTAACAGTGGAAAGGTTAACCTTATAGAAGTGACAGAATAGGGGTTATGACATAATACTATAATCAGATAAGTCATCCTTTTTAATATATAAATCGATGAATACGCTTTTACGTGCATATTTTTGATTAAAAAAGGAATCATAAAAAATAATACATTATTGAGAATGTAATCTAAAATTAGTTTATCCCAAATTGGTATAATCTATAAATTTCATTAGCACGTTATTTATTCTTTCTTTATTAATGGAAAATAATTTAGTAAACTAATGAAGTAATATTACTTCCTGATGGAATTGTAGGTGAGAACAAATATATTAAAGATTGTGAGGGGCCATAATAGTATATTCTGGTGTAAATATATCTACCTAAAATACACATTTGTCGGGTATACTTCAGGTGTTAAACAAACTTCAGGCGAGTATCTTTTAATATGATCAAAAGATACCCTTCACCAAAAAAGTTGCTGTACACAACACTTCAAACATTTTCATTCTATCTGTAACAGCTATTTTGAACTCTGCTTCATTTAAGAGTACTCAAGGAATGTTATAAGTAATAAAACATGAACATATAGGCATATATTATTTCCTCATTTATCTTACTCTGAATAAAACCTCTGCAACTACTATTTAAAGAGGTCACAAACATTTGGGGGGAGTGGGTTTATACAGATATTTTAATTTTCATATTTATAGATCATTCTTAATTTTTCATCTACATACTTTTCTAACTAAACAAGCATATAATATACTGATGTTACTGTGGGGAAGTTGTTCTGATTCCAGAAATATCTATAATTAGTGGATCTGGATGGTTCAAATTAGTGGTATTTGTACTGAAAAAAGTTTTGAAATGAACCTATGCCAAGAAAAACATCTGGAAAGTCAAAATAGCAACAATCATAGTCTGAATTACAAAGGGAAAATTTAACAAAAATGTAGAAGCATTCAGTTATAGTATGACTAAGGTGAGTAGCCTACCTACTGACCTAAAAGACCATTGAAAAGTGCATGCTCATTTAGGCAACTCGTTCAGCTCATATAAAAATCAAAGATCAACAGCTCCAGATGTGCAGCTTATATACAGGCATATCTGTATGAAAAAGTTAACTCTGGAAATGGGTCTGCAATGGAGAATTCCATCTGTATGCTTCCTGTAGGCAAAACCAAAACCTAAATGGCCGACATTCCAGCAATGCTTAACCACCTTTTAACTTCCTTAGCTGAAACTCAGCTCTAATATACTTATCTGTCTAAAGAAACTCCAGACAATTTTAATAACACTTGGACAAGTTGGACAACTGACTGAACAGGTACTATGTATTAAGTACTTCCCAAATCAGATGGCACTGTGAAAGTTCAGAGGATTTACATTTTTCTTCTGCTAGATCAGTGAACTAAACTGAGCTGTTCTCATGGAGGAGGGGGAATTCTTTTCATTATTTCAGGCAGATGACTAGACTCATTATTTTGTATTTAAAAAAATGGTCCCAAGCAGAGTATTGACATCCTGATAACTCCTGCTAGAATATCTGGACTATGGAACAGCACAAAGAACTATAAAAACCATTAAAACTACTGAATCACATGTTCCTTGAGGTATACATGGACCAGGACATGAGGGTCTGCTTAGAAATACTCAACAAAACACCTTTATTCTAGAGTTTTTTATTAAAATACCTTCAGTTTACACACAAGGACTCTAAGACAGAATAAGCCATTGACTTCAGGGGATCTGCCAATAAATACAAAAACATGTCTGGGAAAAGCAATCTACAGAACTTGGTGCCCAAGGACCATCCAGAGGGAGAACTCAAAGGGTGATGACATTAGATGTATGGAGGATCTTTAGTCAGACACGTGTGCTGAAATTTCCTTAGATTTTTTTGTAGACAATCCTTTTCACTACTCAGATGTTACATGTTAACAAACCTTACCTTTCTACTTATCCCTTTGTATTTGTAAACTAGTCTTTTGTTAATCTTAAAGCTCTTTTAGAAAAAGAAATCTTTATTTTTATTCAGCTTAATTTGTTCAGCTCAGAATTACATGCAGATATAGATACATGATGGCCTGCAGCAAATTAAGAGCCAGTAACTCAGTTAAAAATATAACATGGTGGATACATACCAGTAATGACAAAAAGTCATGGGACTTTGGCTGAAAAGATCAAGAAAAGTCTTTTACTTTTAAACTTTCTGTAATACCTCAGTATTTAAATTTTAAACTGATTTTATTATGGGCAGATCCTCATCTGGTATAAATCAGTCTGGCTTCTTTGAATTTGAAAGAGCTGTGCTGATTTACTCCAAGTAACTCCGTGTCTGTCCCATAATGTTTTTTAAATCATTCTTCCAGAGAGCCTTTCAAATTCATAGGTTCTTTTCAAATACATGGGAAGCTGCATTCTGCCTGTCTTTAAGCTATTTTACCCATAGACAAATCTGTGCTGTCAAAACAGGCTTTTGGAAGTTGAACAAAATCCAAAAAACCCAAGCTACATGTATAGTAAAAGTTGGCACCAGTTTATCTATAAATTCTTAACCACAACAACAACAGTAAAATCTTCTACAGATCTGAATTTTCAGGCTATCTTGTTTAGCTGAAGGGCAATTGCTAATGTAGGTGATCTCACACCTCAAATGCTAAGGATATAAAGACATTTATGCTTTATATTTATTTGTTATGACATTGCCCTGAAGAAAACTAACATTACTGTTAAAAAACTAACACAAATCTTGCAGTGAATGATAGCTTGATCTGTCATGACAGAAGGTATAAAACATGTGAAAAGTCTGTTACCTTCAAATTTGGCTCCTTGATCCTTTCATAAAAAATGTGTTCCATTTGTGGCAAGTGTAATTAAAACCATACTGATTAATGCAAGACATAACCAAACATCTTAAATCCTGTGAATAATTTACATAGCATTCTGCAGTCTGTTGCTTTATTCATTCTACTTACTACACATGGAAAATTCAGCTTCATCTTCAGATGCACAACTCAGATGCACCATGAAAGGTTCTGGTAAGTAAAAGCCTTTTTAAAGGGAAAAGATAGAGGAAATTAATGTAATCATAACCATTCTTCATAAAGCAATCTCAAAAGAGGATAAACTTCAAGGCAGGATCCAGGACAAAGCTCCGCCATTCTGGTTGCGTAGCGGGACGAGCTAGGTTGCAATCTTCAATACGTATGACATAAAGAGGACCCATCAGCTCCAGATGAAAGTTTAAGTATTTTGCAATAACTACTGCATGAATTCATGGATCTTCATGTGCTTTGTGGAGGGCAAGAAACACACATTTTTCCCTAAACTTGCTATTCCAAAGCAAACAGCTATGCTAAACAAACCATCAGAACCACAGTGGTTAAGGTTATGTCAACACCTCCCTGCAGTTTTTCTAGAGACTACAGTTCAATCAGGAAAATTTACCCCAGCCTGAAGCCTAGTTCAGAGAAAAATCAAAACTCACTTAATTTGGAAGAAAAACTGTCTGACAATTTATCATGCACAGGAATTAGGAGAGAAGATGAAATTAATGATGTTTCAGGATCTATTTTGCATATACTGGATAATGAAGATATTTTTAGAAAAAATCTCATGCAATTTCAGTGCAACTTTTCCTCTCTATATTTGAGGCATCTCTACTCACTGCCTTGTGGATGGACATTGCCCACGAAGTACCATTGCAAAAGCTGTGTGAGTGCACCGGTGTGGGTTTAAACAACAAGCTAATATGCTCAGCTTTGACCACAGAGGGAAAAATTATATCCCCTCCCTCAGTAATCCTCGTAAAGATGCCTTTTGTGCAAACAAACATCAAGAAGATTTCTGTCACTCCTGGGGCTAGTAGCTTTATTTATATGATCATTTTGAGTGGAAGAGGCAGATAGGGATGAGTGAAGAGTAGAACTCTGTGTCCTTGTGTTTTGCGATGTGATGAGGGACAGATCTCTCTCACTTTAGAAGAGATGAAAACACTGGTTCTGTGAAAAGCAACACAGAGTCAGAAAAAAGAAGGTGTCTAGATAAAGGGAAAGGGAATGGGAGGAAGCCAGGCACAGCAATGCACCTCCTTTTCCCCTGTTACCTCGGCAATGCACAATGTCTTCACTGTGCAGCCCCCTTCTCTTTTTGGAAGAGTGGGTCTGACTCCCTCTGCATTCTTGTCATGCTGTAAGTGTAAGGGGGGAGCTGGGGATATTTTTTTAAAGTGTGGAATTTGTGCAGGGCTGACAGCAAGATTAATAGAGGAGACCATAAGGATTCCCGCTGAGTACTCTATTAAGCCAATAAGCACTGAACTAAAAAAAATTTGCACAATGGACTGTAATGGCTTCTGAACAGCTGTTCTGGTCTACCATGTCCAAACCTCACTTTTGCAATCATTTCTAAAGTTTGTTCCTCTTTAGCAAGCAAATTCTTTCAGTTTTCGCTATAAAACAAGTAAATGTAACACATTAATACAACAGTTCGGGGTTTATTTTCCTTTTTTATGTGCAGAAGTGACTTTGCACATTTATATACACTCTGCTCAGGTTTATATTAATTCTAGTCTCTCTTTTTCTACTATACCTCATGCCTCTTCCCTTATTCATGCGCAGTTAGTCTCATTTTCCTTCCTAGCCTATGTTTTACATCTTTTCTGAAACACTTGTGTTCCTTCTGTCTTATTGTTCTTTTTTTCACTGTTCTTTCATGATTTACAGCAGATCCCATTACTCCCTCCCAACTTTGCCCTTACTCTGTTTCTGCCTTCAGCTTAACCTCCTGTTCATAAGTCCATAAGCTCTAATTTCTCTTCCACTCTAGTGCTTGCTTAAGTAAAATTTAAGATATTTGTTTCTCCCCCACTCCAGTATTACAGAGCATGGGAGTTCTGGGGCCCTTAAAAAGGCAGCTGGTCCCGTTTTGTAAGGAAATCATGCACAGATGCTGGGAATCATCCAGGGCTGGTGGGTTTCCAGCCCCAAAAGTCATAGAAATTTACATATATGTTTGTGGCTGGGGAAGGTTTTAGGTTTTTTCCCTTCCCCTGGGAGGTTGGGGGTTGAAGCAGGTTAGTACTGGTAAAGAGAGTAACTGGGGATGGCGGTAGGTTTGGAGGGGCTCCCTTCCCATGGCAGAGTAACTCTCTCTGAACTTTGGGAAGTAGTTACAAATTATCATTGGTCTTTCCTACTTAACAGACTGCCACGTCTGAAGTATGGCACTCAGGATGTCCCCTCTGTAGCTGTATCAGCAAATCTTGTTTGTGATTGTGGCAGGAAGACAAGCAAAATGAAAATATCCTGTAAGAATCAAATGAATGGTATAACAGTAGAACATTTACTTCTAAAAGGACATTAGAAGATAATCTTGAAAGGTGGATGACTATGTATCCATCTACATATCTTGAAAAATCAATGACTGTGGATAGGCTAACCTTGCTCTACGGACATACCACCAGAGTTAGAGGTGTTAAATTGACAATGTATCTTCCAGATCTGAAGTTAGAGGTTAAGCTTTTTGGTAAGGGAAATCCTGAACAGGATGATATAAGACTTCTAAATATACCTCTTGGTTTCCTGGATGTGTTAGAATTTGATCTTTTACCTGATTTATGACATGGGAGATCCAACCATCTGTGGGAGTGCAGATCTCAGAAGTGGATGCTGACTAGCTTCTGACTTGAAATCTGTTGCCCAGAATGTCAGGTGACAACCTAAACCCACAGTCCTCTTCATTTTAACATATAACTTATTTGAAAGTTCAGGCAGAGCTTGCAGTTTTCTTGAAGCCACTAGGAGTAGGCACTTTTAGCTGTGTAGTATTGATTGACCCACCTGATATAGTGAGGTTATGATGTAACCACGTTAGTGGAGGAACTCAAAAGCTCAGCAGTTCCACCTTGCCTGAAACAGAAACCCTGGCCCCAGTTAAAGGATTGTCTGGTAAGATCCTCCCCTTACAGATTAGGAAAACTGTTCAGTGGTATGTACTGGGCATGTTTTCAAAATTTACAGTTATGGAATCTTGGATATGGGACAGTATATTACTTTATCTCTTGTTTGCAATTAAAGAGATATTACAGATATTTATTGGCATCTAGACACTTGATTTACTTTATAGAAAGCTAAAATTTTTTCAACAGTCCCACCACAAAGAACAAACTGTGGTCTAAAGAGGATCTAGTATGTCATAGCTTTGATAACAGACCTAGCTTTGAAGTTAGACCTGGTCAGCTCCTTTGTCAGAGGGTTTTAGGCAGCACAGGATTCCTAGGATAGGAACAAATGCCTGTATATCTGTGAATGAGAAATTACTTCCATTCACACAGGGAAATAAATAGCCAAGTGGCTGAGGTTATGAGAGAGGTTTGGAGGTCAGACTAGGAGGTTTTCCTGATGAACTAGATCTCTGAGCCATTTTCCTATTGTGCTGATTTGTTTAAAACCAGGGAAAGCTCAAGGGATGTGCTTCAGCCAAGTGGTACCACTGCTGTTGCCTTCAGATCTTCAAGGATCTTCCGGGATCAGAGGATTATACTCTGGAGACTCTTAAGTAATTCTGAGGGTTACCTTGCTCTGAATTTTGGGAAGACACTAGACAGGCAAAGTCTTTGGTGAGTTTGTTTCAACACCTCTTGAAGGAATACTTTAAGTATTTATTATATAGAACCCTTGTAGTTATGTAATTCAGTGAAAAAGTCTGAAGCATGGGAAATAAAGGAAATAAAGGATGACAGATTTTCATGATATGGACAAATGATACTAGTGATGCTTTGAACAAAAGTGCTCAGAGTATCAGACTCTGCTGATGTGTGAAAGCGAAATGGCAGTATTAAGGTTTCATGTATCCCATCATTGGCTGAGATGATACTACCTAAATATCCTCATTTTAAATAGGTAAAGTTCTGAGAACTGACTTCTCTTCTTACTCTTATGAATTGCTTCAGTTTTGATATTTTCTATTTTTGGTATTTTCTATATGATTTACACTGACCATAGGATCATTTAAACGCTAACTCATGGGACTAAATTGTGCTGTAGGCATGCATGTACTGATAATTACCAACTTAAAAAGGGAATACTGAAAGCAGACAGGAAAAATTCAAGAGTTCCTCACAGCAGTGAGTCTCACAGGTAAAACAGGTAAGTATTCTATTGGATATTTTAAGATAATATTTGGGTTTTATTGTAGAGGGAAGGAAAATTTAAACACTTAGGTCAAGTGTCTCCTGTCTCTTCCTCTTACTTCTCCTGAATAAGAGGTAAAATCTTTCCTTGATTTTTCTCAGTTTTCAATTATTACAGACCACTTGCCTAGCTTCTAGCAAGTCTTCTATCCTAGAAGTTACAAACAGCAATGGTCTTTAAAAAGGATAATTTAAAATACATCTGTAAGGGCAGACATACGACTCCAAAGCCTTCACCAAAACTTCATTCCTCAAGCAGATGGACTCTAAAAAGCTTGGAAGTATTAGGCATCTTTGTCTGTATTTCCTAAGGAAGATCTAAAGTCAGCGTTAAGTCATAAATTAAGATATCCATGCTGTGATATAAACACTGAGATTTGAAAATAATATTGCATGTTGTCCCATTTTATATGTGCATTTGGTCTTTTAAAATGAAAATATTTTATTAAATGTGAATTTTTGCTGTATTACAAAATGTCACACAAATTCAGCTGCAGGATAGTAAAATCTGAAGTAAAGTAAGATTGCCAGAATGTTAGTGGATTCTGTAACGTCTCAGATTTCATATCATATTTTCTCCATACAAAAAAATTATCCATTCTTTTCTTTTTCCTACGGCTGAGTGCACAACTGAAGTTTCAACTCTAAATGGAAACACTCATAAGAAATAAAGCTACACCTACACATCAAAAACAGGCAGCAGGCTGTAAGATAGCGCTAATAAATACTTTTGGTAGCACATACCAAAAATTTAGCCCTTCAGCGTGGAGCAGCATTTCTCAAACTGTAACTAGGATTTCTGCACTTGAGTATCAAAAAAAAGAAAGCAGTATTTAAAGACCAGTATTTCCTTTTCAGAGCCACACATGTACACTCATCTCGCCCATTAATTGTTTCTCAGTGTTAAACATGATAAATTAATTCACGTGGAAAAACTAAACTGAAATGGTGCTGCTCCCCATCTCTCGTTCCCCTAGAGAAACAGGGGAAACCAGGCAATGAGCTTCAAATTTGCAAGTGTTCATTTTGGGGACTGAATAGATTTTCTTTAATCCCACCATGCTCCATATTTTCAATCAAAAAGCCAAGTATTTAACAAAGGCTCTCCTCTTGAATAGAGGTATCCTGGAAATTGCCCGTTTCCTGCAGCAGCAGTGAGATTCCCAGCCACTTGAATTGTATGAGGCAGAGCCCTCGAACAGGTCTGTGTGTGGCTGCCAGTGGCAGTGTGGCAGTGTTTTTCTTAGCAGCTGGGGAACTTTAGAAGTTATAATGGGAAGACTTTCAATGACTTCCCAATTATATCTGAATATGATTGGAGTGCTGCTTTGATGTTGCAACATACTATATGAAAGTATCTAAGTTTTCCAGATGTTTCCTCAATAAAGTAAAACATTTTGGCTCCCAGTGACCAAATCTTCCCTATATATTCAAAGCTCCTTTTCAACCACAAAGAGAAATCCTAGATGAATTAAACCATTAAAATTAGTTAGACAACTCTGTTATCTGTGTCCAAGCTGGGCTGGAGTTCACAGCGCTGAGTAGTCTAAGTCTGTTAAACTCAAACCTTTTCCCGGATGGGATCTAAACTCAAACCTGTCCCCTTTTGTACCTGTTGGAAATTCAAATATGTTCATCCTTTGGTGGCTTCTGACATCAGTCTCCAACCTAGAGGAAGATAGCGTGTTTTGCCTCAAGTACAATTTCAGGCCTTCAATTAACACCACAGCATACATATTTCCAAAGGATTTATTAGCCTATTAAGTTAAATTTTAAGCTTAAAATAATGAGGTATTAAATAAAATTCTAAAAATAATCAAGATCTTTATCCAGGAAGAACAATGATGCTGGATTAGCTCTTCAGACATAAGGACAGCTGTCTTTTGCAAAGAATATTGCAAAAAACAACTGAGAATAAGGAATCGATTTAGCCATGTGCTGCTTCTGTGTCTTGGGAATTCTGAATCTGAGAACTGATGTCATAAAGCAGCAGGTATTAAAAGGTCTTTCGGCAATGGTATTCACAGGTTTCGTCATCCCCAGGACAAAATTTCTAATCTTGCTTTGGAAGAGGGCCCCTTTTAACATCTGATAGTTTGAAACTCTGTCAACCAGAGAATGACTTTAACATGATATTGAAATAAACTTACATTACTACCAACCACAGATGGAACTTCATCTGTTGTAACAGCTACAATATTTAAGAAGCCTCAGCCATTGCACTGAAAATATTTAAACAGCTCTTTATACATTTTATGTTTGTCTTATGGTAACCACCAACCATAACTAAGACTTTACATCTGTAGTCTCAACTGAATAGCAAAAGAAGATAGTCAGCTTTCAAATTATTTGAAACTGATAATTTATGGGTTTATCCACGTTTCTGTTTTGCAGAAACATTTAAAACACTTATCCTGAGAAAATCTGAGTAAATTATTACTACAGAAATAATGCATATTATTGCTTTAATGTTTTACATTAAATAATTTCTCATCTTATGTGATATTGTACTTTTAGAATAGCTTAAAATATGAGTAGATTGTTTGAAAACTTAGGGGTGACCTGTGGTGTTGCTGAGCCTGATTACAAAACTCTCATTGATATCTCTGTTGGTCAGGAATTAACTTTTCTGTGTTTTAGTCTTCTGGACTCTCATCCAACACTATTTGGCCTATGATGTCCTTTGGGGATGGCCCTAAAGTTCCTTCCAGCCACATTCAGCAACAGTTACTGACAAAACTACCACCTTTGGAAATACAGTAGGGAATTTATATTTGTGTATGCAATTGCATCAGTTACATCTGCAAATACATTTGACAACTGAAAACTCATTTTTGCTCGCAGATTTTCACTCTGACCTTTTTCAGTCTTAAAAGTGGCAATCATAGAGCCAGACAGTCTGTTGCTGGGGTAACTTAGAATGTACCATAAATACCAATAATTCATGGCATACTCCAGATTGATATAATAGACAGATTAAATACCATCCACATTTGGACTTTTCCTCTTTTTGATGATGAAAGTCACAATGTTAGAAAATAGGGGTTTGGGTACTTCCTTTCAGGGTCTATCATTTGATTTAAGCTAAAACAAAGGTTGAAAACTCGGGGAGAATTTTTAACAGTTTTGTCCTCGGCCGGGAGAGGTCACCCTTGTGTGTGGCATAGAACGAATCTGAACACTTTGCCCCTTTCACCAGTTCATCGGAAATCAGTGGCTTTGCTTTAAATGAAGAATAACATATTCAACCTTTCCTGAATTTGGGGGAGTTATGGAATCCAGATTGCACCCATGTTCCATACCTCAGTTGTTTGTTTACCAGGCAAAGTGGTTGTGCTGGCGCTACCAGCACTTGTTTCTCCCTGTTACAAAATTTTGGGATTTTTTTTTCTTTCTTTCCTTTTTTTTTAAAAAAAAAGCAGTGTCCTTTCACACACGTAACCAGATCTGGAAGTCTGACAACATCTGTCTGACTCATCATTTTGAAAAATACTGTGAATGCTGGGAATCAAATTCTAGTTGTGAGACTGAAGGTAGACACTTGAGTGCCAAATTCCATTGCCACTTTACCATTCGAGCCCACTTTAATGAAAGAATGCAAAGCAGAAAACAAACCAGTTCTTTCTGTTGCTACCCTACTGCCAATCATAACAGAGCCAACATGGCTCTTTATACTAAGAATATGAATAATGTACAAAAGAATTTTAGAAAAATACCTTTAGGCTAGAAAACCGAGACTAATCATAGTATTGTTTTTCATGAAAATAAGACTTGCTTTGAAGTGTTTATGCTACTTCCTTACTATTCCCTTGGCTATATTTTATTTTCATAATGTTTATTCAGCTAACTTAGTAATTTTTGTACTTATCTGGTCTTAATACCTTTTCTTTTTTCCTCTTTCTTGTAATTCATGCTTTTTTTCAGTTTTCTTAGGCTGATTTATCTCTATTAAGAATTGCTTCATAGTGCAATGCATCGGACATAAATCTATTACTTCTGGTACGTCTATTGCTGCAGAAAAATGTGCTTTACATGGAGAGGAATTTTTTTTTTTTCTTTTCAGGTTTTAAACACTATTTTCCACTGATAGAACATCAGGACTAATCTTTAAACACAGCAAAACACAGTCTAGGTGTTCAATTTTTAAATTTATACAGTCCTAACTAAATATGTATTTCCATAGAGTTCAGCAGACAATACTACTGGAGGTGTTCAGATAACATAAGTACCAGTCATAACCTTCAATCCATATGTAAATCAAAGCTATGCCTTCAGGGACCTGTCTATTATTTCTTACAAAGACTGTTGTGAAAAGTTGAGACTTGGGTTCACATTATTATACTACATTTTGAATGCTGGAAAGAAAATATTAACATACTATCAGTGCAGACAATCAACATCTACTGGAATCATAGTTAAAAGAGGCTAATATTCCCACAATCTACTTAGAAATAAATTACTTGTATTTCTGCGACTTGAACATGACATAGGGACTGGAAAAATCTAAAAAAAATCATTAGAATTTAGATTGCTGGGTCTTGCAGTTTAAATATCTTGTGGTAAAGGGTTTGCTTTCTGTATTTAGTTGAGTCATTTCTTAGGTTTGTACAATCAGAGGTGGCTCCCAAGTGGGACTAAGATTTTATGCTTCCAATCACTGTTCTGACACAAACACATATAAACTTAAGCCACTGAAGTTAAGGACAAAATTCCTGTTGATCTCAATGGGTTGAAGATTTCATCCCAGGCATCGTGGGAGACAGCACTTGAACTTCATAACATTACCATGTTTCTTTTAACAGCAAGTAAAACAAAATGATATATTTTAAAACTTGTTTTTAAGCTGGTGTATTGTCATGACCCACAATACTCATTAAAAGTCTTTCTATGTAAGTTGAAAACCATTCATTTTTTGCAATAAGAGAAAATTGCAGGCATCTGTATACTTTGTAAAGTGTGTATTTATATATGTACACATGATGTAACATTCATCATGTTCATTCATTCCAGTCTATTGAAATAATTGTTGTTTGAACAAAAAACTTTTTTGCCTTCATTTAACAATAGGAGTAGATTAGGAATTGCTTGAAATGTCAGATTGAACCTTACAGTTAGTCAGAGTGAACTGTCAATCTCTTTGTAAAATCACAGCAACTCCTTCCTTTCACATGTTGGAATTTGAATAATATTCAGCCAAAGATTCAGATTTACTTTGATTAAATTTATTAAGTAATGCATAATATAAGTCAGTTGTTGACTCAAAGGTGTGTATGGTAGAAACAAAAAATACTTTCACATTTATTCTTTAAGTTACTTCAGCGAGGAACTAGAACTGGTTTCACTGTTACATATTGTCTGCTTAATTTCTGCAAACCTAAAAAGTAGCATGCATTCCGAAATTAGAAAGTAAACAAACTACCTATTTACCTTCTTGTGCTTAGTTTATGCACACATCTCCTATCATACAGAAAACAGTGACTTTGTCAACCAAAAAAGCTATTAACATGAATCTTCAAGAAAGCATCTCACAATGATTTACGGAGCTATGAATTGCATGTATCTTATGAAGATGGTGTATCCTTTGTGAACATTGGAAAGGATGAAAGAAAAAAACAGGTACTCTTCGCAATATTCATCAGACCCTTTTAAGATCGATAAGCGAGCTCAAATTCTACTCACAATAAATAGCCAAAATAATATTTCCAGCATACTGGAAATATCAGGGGTTTTTCAGCTATTACTTGGTAAAAGTATTGACTTGGTATTGCCAGTACACATTTGAAAGAACTAAACATGACAAAAGCTAGAGACTTTCAAAAGAAGACCTTCCCCTCTTTCCTTTCTTGTTGTGCTTTTATTGGGCAAATTCCCTCTAATGTTGTACCAGGTTTTGGTGTGAGTCATGTTGATTTAAAACTGGAATAAACCTGTGGAAAACTGGGTAGTCCTGTATTCAGGTTTTTTTTTTTTCCATTTAGCCTGTTGTGTGTTTCATGTAGATCATAGCTGCTTTTCAAAGATAGTAGTATTATTTGGTCTATATGGGGTATATCACATTTAATGCTCCCCTCTTCTGTAATTCAAAGTTTTTACTGAGCCTTTAGTATGTAGCAAATTTGATGATCACCAAGTACCTTCTTCCCCCCATTTTTGTAAGAAAATATTATACACTGAATACTGTTTGACAAAACAAATATCTACCTGAAGTAGAATTGATCATCTTACTGATCAAGTTTGGCATTAACTATCTTGCTAACTGACAAAGGCATTATGCAGCCAATGTGTGAATGCGAA
>NW_010559615.1:87379-106401 GCF_000687285.1 Phaethon lepturus | reverse complement strand
GCGGTTCAGTCTAAACAACATGATTTGACAGAGAACCCTGGGCAAGACTGACATTATATCTCCCGGCTTTCTAAATGGTACATTTATTATATTCTTCCAGATGCTCTAAGGAATAATGCTCTTTAGCATTAGCTGTTGAGATTCTGCTGAACATCAGTTTTTCTGTAGATGCTGCTGCTTAAGGCAGAGCTCTAACAAGATGTTGACTTCCATATCGCCTCCAAATTCCCCTCATTTCTTTCTTCCTTCCTTGCATAATCACCCTCACCTCTAGAATATTTTTTTTCAGAGGATCTTCAGACTTCTTCCTGAATGAAAGAAGCAGAAAATACAACCATTACAGCCACAACACTGAGTTGTTTTATTTGTTCCCATTCAGCACAAATGAACCCAAGGCACACAATTTCCTGGTATTCAGAAATCTCTATATCTCTATGCCATTGTGGTAGCTTTTAGGAAAAACCATTCATAGAGTAATAAAAAAAGAGATAAGGGCTTGAAAGTCCAAATCCAGCTGACAGAATTTAATTTTAATTAAAGACTATTGTCAACCATCATTAGAAAAAAACATATCCTCAACAGCTAGAAAAATGCCTTGTCAATCTGCCCATCCACCCCATCCTTCTTACCACAACACTTCTCCAGAAATAGCAAATGTGTCAAGTATGTGATATGTTGCGAAGATATCTACAGAGACCTTAAGCATACAGTGTTATGGGTTCATCAGCCCTTACATGTTAGGATTAGTTGCAAATGCTAATGTTGCCTCTCCACTCCCTTCCACCTCTTCAGTGACAAGAGCCAGCCAAACGCTACTTTGCAGGCAATGGTCCTCAGAGAGTGGTTATCTCCTGCTGGGATCCTACAGCAGCCTACAGACTCTTTTCTTGGGTACTCAAGAAGTGAAGTACCGTATCAGCTTTTCCTCTGCTGTAAGTAGTTAACAACCACCACCCTCTGCCCTGCCCCCACCCCCAAAAACAGTACGCTGTAGAAAAATGCATGCTTCTCTTAAAAAAAAAAAAAGTAAAGAAAATAACTATGGTCATGAAAAACGTCTCCACAATCACATGTATTTATTCCTTTTGAAGAAATCTCGTAATTTCCTTCTTTCTTTAGACTTTTTTTTAGACTTTTATACCATCAGTACCCGTTTGACTAGAGGGTGGATGGGCATCTGTGTAACTACATCTGTGTAACTTGTAAGAAACACTTGTTTTCAAGAGGATCATGAATAACTGTCTTGTTCATACTTATTGTCTCTTCCAGTCCATATTCAGTTCCAGGTGCAACTTCATGGTAAGGGAATGCATACTTCGAAGGGACATTTTTCAACAGAGGTCAAAGAAAGACAGGGAAAAGATGGATGGATACTAATATTTTCAGTATTGTGTCTGAACCATTTATCTTGTGAAGAATCATTTACCTTGTATTACAGCTATATCTTTGACTTGACTGCAGAACTAGTCTGCGGTCTTGTCTTAGGCATACTGTTTTAGAACCAGTGCATACAGCACAAATATCCCTAAAGACTGTGGGATAAGTGGGCGTATTAAGGGAAGCAAATTTTCCAGCCAAGAAAATTGTTGGCACGTCAGAAATATCAAGAAATTTTTTTTTTTACATACTCTAACCTCAATATTTTCACAAAAATAATGACTGCCTTTATTTTTGCTACTCCTGTTAATATATATTACAATGGAAAAAGAAAATCTTATCTGGATACATCACACTAAAGAGCAAGCACTGAAAAGCTATATTATTAATGTCTCTAAGTCTATAAAAAAGATTAAAATTAAAAAGATGAAATAAGAAGGAAAAAAGGAAAGGCAAAGAAAGGCAAGAAAAAGCAGACAAAAATACGCAAGTGAGACAGAAGACTTTCTGGAGAATGACTGAGTCTCTGGTAATATGTTAGTTAATATGTACAGGAATAAGTAAAAAGTTAGGGATTCATTTTTGCAACCACTGCTACAATGAAGAGCGCTTTTCATATATTTAAATTCTAATCAGGCTTCTAATTCTAAAATGATTAGCCATTTTCCATGTCTTTCTCCTTGTTTTATAAACAGGTTTTGAAGAACTAGAGAATTCAAACAGGAAATGTTAACAATTAATTTACTGATCTTTGCTGACTCTTCGATTATCCTCCTATCACCAGAGCAAGCTCTTCAGTATGTTGACGAGTAATTCAATGCCAAGTTTAGTGTAGCCAAAATGACAATAAACACGTTAATGAACAAGGCTGTAGTTATTGCAAAACTGCTGACCCAACTAATACGTAAGCAACCAGGGAGAGGATGCAATGTGTTAAAGAATGTCTTATTTTGAAACCAATCTTCAAGTATTCAAAAAACGTGTGGATGTGGCACTTCAGGACATGGTTTAGTGGGCAAGGTGGTGTTGTGTTGATGGTTGGACTTGATGATCTTAAAGGTCTTTTCCAACCTTGATGATTCTGTGATTCTGTAGTGAAGAAATTCTAAAATAATGTCAGTATATGGAGTACCTTAAGTTGTATGACTAGGGTTTTTCAGTAGTATTGAGAGTAATTAGACATTAAGCTACCAGTGAAATTAAATAATTGAATGTGAGTTGGGAAGACAGGCACATATGGATTAGGTTTCTTTCATGATTGTAACTTAGATTTCCTAAAATAGATACACAAAACAAAACCAGAACAGACATTTGAATAACAGGAAGTACGATTGCTTCACACTTTATGCAGGCAATCTCTTTGACAAGAAAAGAAATAAGAATGGAAACACATAGGAAAGTATGCAGAATACTCCAAAGAGGAAAATCTGTGCCAGTTCTTTACCAATTGCTTACAGGGACATGCTTTCTGCCTGCCTTCTGAGCACAGGAGGCAGGAAGGGATGTGGGTTAGCCTGGGAGTTACACAGAGGTGGATCTGCCAGCAGGCAGAGGGATGGAATAACTAATTCTGTGCCCTCCTCTTGCAACACTGAATATAGTCAAATATGGAAAAGCGGAAGGCAAATATGTTTGGCCATGCTAAAACTTAGCTGCAGTACAAGAGTTCAAGAATGAGTTCAGCTGGAGAATGTAGCTTGGCTTCTACAAGCTGAAATAAACCTGGCTACAGAATTACAGAACTGGTTTAGTTATTGTCACCCACATACCTCACATGATCTAGGTGAAGCAGAGTAGCTGGCACATCTACTCAAGGATTTAGAAAATTAAACTGAAGGATCAAGGCAGCTCTAACATTTTTTAGCTGATGAGGATTTTGGAAGAAAATTTTGTAACAGTATGTAATGCCTTCAAATATTATAAAGAAAATAAAAATGCACAGAAATTTGTCCTACAGTGCCTTCATTATTGATTGCTACCTCCTTCTTACATGTTTCCACCACTGGGTTATGCTGCTACTGCAAGCTGCTATAAAGACAGAATGACAAAGATTTTAACAAAGTTTCTGATTTTTGTGTGGGATGAACCCCATTACAGTGTCCACTGTATATAATTGCCATAAAAAACTTCTTAGGAAAAACATCCATGGTTGTTTTATAAATCCCCTAAATTATTATCCATAAAAATTAAAACAGGTTAATTTAGTCAGCAGAAACTTTTAGTATAATTCTCTGATTAATCTTGGATATATATATGGGGGTTGGGAAGGCTTCGACATGTACTTGCAGCTCTGTAATCATTGAAACTATTGCTCATTAAGAGCAATAAAGATGCGTGGAGCCAGATATTTGGTTATGAACACGATTGGATTGGAGGGTGCTCTGTAGGTATATTTTGAAACTTACCATTGAGCTTTTTTAACCTGTTCTCCTCTCTAGCAACAATTCTCCCCACGCTCAGAGGGAGAATCATAAGAGCTGATTTAACATATGCCAGGCTCTGAAGGATGCAGAGCTGTTTAAAAGCACAGACTAAGATCAAAGTGCTGCTGTTTCAGCCATACACCCTGTTTTTCATCTTCACTCTATTTCCCTTGTCAGCAGTAGAGACACCAAATGTATTAAGAACTTCTATTCCACCAGGAGATTACTCTTGCTCTTAGATCACTCTTAGATACTTCTTCCTCTCCTGAATTATTTGGCCTTTAAACCAGATGGCACTGATAGTTCAGAGCAAAGCCAACACATTGGAAAATTCGGTGTGTGCTATTTCTCACTTTTATCTGACTACATAGCTTTTATTTTTATCCCATTCTAAAGGGACATGTTAAAACATTCCAACTCTTCACATGTATTAGTCATACTGCACAAAGAATGTGAACTGCACATGACAAAAGATACTGAATTAGATTATGATTGCCATAATATAAAACTTTCCTTCTGCTTGTTTTTATAAGATGCATTAAAATAGATATAATCACATGCAATTAGATGGGATGGAATCAAAAAGAAATCCTTATCCTTTGCCAGTGTCTCATGGTGCCTTTTGTGGGAACAAATTTTTGGTACCTTTCCTTGACCTAAAAGCTGAAGTTCATGACCTTATGTAGATAATTTAATAATGGACTGATTTCTTCCAATACATTGTCTTTTTATATGAAAAAAAGGTAGTTTTGGTGACCTTTGAGAGGAATGAGATGGCATAAAATATTTGAAAGATTTTTTTTATATGAAGATATTTATATTTTTATATAAAGATATATATGAAAGGTATTTTATTTTATATCTTTTTTCAGCATTCTAAGACTAAGATTTGACCTCAGAATTCCCTCTTTCCTCCAAAATACGCTGAGGGTATGGCTTCTTCCTCTTTTTCTTAGGGCTCTGACAGTTGTTTGCCAATTGATTTAACAGCTGTATGATAAAACATAATATTCGCTTCTTATCTGTTCTACCAGAATTTACTGGCCCATAGCAGGAGAGGTAGAAGGAAACATTCTTTGTTACTTGACTCACTCAAGTTCACAGATCAACATATTAAGTAGTGAAAGGCAGTGGATTTATTGTAAAAAACAAGCCTATGAAGAAAGGCTGATGAGGGGTAAGCATGTCCCAGTGTATTCAGCATGAGCAGAGTGGCAAGGCACTAAGTCAAGGGTAGTAGTATAGTAAACCAATGCAACTAAATCTAGCAGAGCCTTTAGCTTCTCTGATTGGGATGTAGTTTTCTTCTCAGGAACAGATAAACTTTCACAGAGTATATGAAGGCCAGCATACGCATTGAATTTGTTTCTTTTTGTTGTTTTGTTTTGAATAGAGACTTTGAGCAGAGAATAGCTTTCCTGGACTAGGAGCAACTTGTTTAGTCTAGAAGCTTCCAAACAGAAAGGAAGAAAGAGCTGAATAGCTCTTTCTTACTGTGTCACCCCCTCCTCAGCTAGATCCAGGGAGGGTTTGATCCAGCCAAGAACCACCATTCTGACTCGTTCTTCAGTCCGCTTCTGCAACACCATAATTTGTTTTTCTTCAGCAGAGATATTTATAATTTTATAGACAGAAATGAGAGAAGAACCAGATTCAGCGATAATTTGCCTGGACCATGCTAAACTAAAAGCAGAAAAAGCAGTATAATATTGTGTATTGCTGGATTTTCATGCCTGTTCATATTCATAGCATTCATCTATGAGTATTCTGAGGAATAACTGTGAGGGCACCATAAAAATAAATAAGAACTTGATTTAAAATTTACTGGAGTTCCCACCAAAAGGGAATATTTCTCTTTAACCCAGCAAGCTGTGGACGAGACGTTACAGGTGAGTTTCATGCTCTCTGCTATCAGAAGAGATTTCTGTCCTCCCCTCTGCAACTCCTTGCCGCCATAGATGCCCATTTGCCTTCTGTCAGTAAGGGCACTTCTCCTTCTCCACAGTGAACTAATTAAGATACCAGGAAAGAAACACTAGTCGCTCCCTCCACCCCCCAAGTGAATAATTTCTGATCATCAGCTCACCCACCATGTGTCAGATGAACCGCAGTGAGGAAGATAGGAGGACCCCACAGCTGAGGATGGGAAAAGGAGAAACTGGTATCTTTTTTTGGTTTGGAACAGTTACTAATCTCTGATGCGAAATCTCAGACTAAAGGTTTAGGATGGATTTGGAAAAGAATAAACAAGGTAGGACTCAATACAACAGAATGGGACTAAGCCCTCTGGCCATAAACCGGCCAAAGACTCCACCTGTGTTTATCTTTAAGGAGCACCACATTGGATTCAGCGTTTGGGATGGAAGGCAAAAAAATCCTCTAGGCTCCTACATTTTTTATTTAAAAATGTAAAAAGTATGGATTTTTTTCAATTACAGCCAAAAGAGAGAGAGAGGAAAAAAAGAGGCATTCAGCCAATTTGTTTTCATCTTTCAGGTTTTGTACAAACTGCAAAAGCTATTGACCATGAGAGATTAAAAGATAAATAACATTATTTGTAGAAAATACAAAACCTTAAATTAAATATAAATCTTGATATATCCTAAGTATTCTTTTATTTTAGAATCTTCAAAACACTTAGCTTATCTGGCTAGAAAATACTTCACGATTCTCAATATCCTGAGTCATAATAATAAGAGAAAATAAAAGAGTAATACTATTTCTCAGTGCTATAACACTGTTTTAATACCAATATTAATCTACATATATGAATTTTTGATCAATTTTGAGTATCACATTAACCATGATTTATGCAGTGTTACTGCTTGACACATTTTGATTCCAGATAAAAAGAAACTAAATCAGCAACCTGTATTTTGCTAGAGACCTAACAGTTTTGAAAGGTTTTTTTTTTGTTTGCAAAGCAAAACAATTAATACAGCACTGTAAATGCAACACAATTAATCACAGTCAGCATTCTGCAGCTGCCATGCAGGGAAGCCAGCCAAGCAAGCCCACCAGCACTACTTTGGTGACCTGACCTAGTGTGATGAATGAGAGGACTCCAGTTGGTGAGAGACAGCAAACCTGGCCCTAAATGTATGGGTGTGCAATTCCAAGGTACATGTATTTGACAGCCAAGAAGATTGTTTCACTGGATACCTGTGGAATTGCATAGGGGAAAGCGACATATTAACTATTTTGTGTTAAGGCGTAATGACTGATTTATGTTTGTAAAGCAGATAAATAACAGAATAAAAGTAATGACTATTTTTTCTCATGCTGCCAGTGATGTTTCTCTGACAGTCCTATATTTCTTCTGAGAAATTCAATTTTAATACTATAGCTCAGATAAAGATTCCGGACATACCACACATATTAGCTGAAATTCCATTCCATTGCTCATCCTCCTCTGCCTGTCTGCAAAGCCTACGTATTTTCAGTATTCCTCATTTTTCTTGAGTTCGATTGTACTGTACAAATGCTGATCAAATCACGCTCTGTCATTCCACAATAACATCAACAAATTGAACTGCCCTTTTTTAGAAGGCATACAATGCTGATTTCACAGATGTGTATCGTTAGGCAACCAGACACACAAAAATGTGCACTTGAGGTCAAAGCCTGCACAATCTTTATTTTCTTTCCTTCTCCCCCATATGTGATCATTCATGTCTCAGGGTGCTACAGCTTTTTTTTAATCTCATCATCCTCAAATGCAAAGCAAGCTTGATAACTGCCAAAAACTGGCATGTTCTGTAGCTTCACAGCTGTGATACATATGCTTGAGTGGCAATGACAGGGGAACATCATATTAAGTCAAGCTCAAAATGAGAAGCTTTAGGCCACCTTCAACTAAGGGACTGCAAAAATGATGAGATGATCAACTAATCTGATCTTAAAGAGTCTTTAGGGACAG
Source organism: Phaethon lepturus (assembly GCF_000687285.1). Taxonomy (NCBI): domain Eukaryota; kingdom Metazoa; phylum Chordata; class Aves; order Phaethontiformes; family Phaethontidae; genus Phaethon; species Phaethon lepturus. Next base: position 98,682 of record NW_010559615.1, on the reverse strand, counting down.
AGGGAATCATTCCAAATAGTCCTCAATGCAATTAGAGAAGGAAGGGAGAAGCAGAGGAAGGGCTACTGCAGTAAACATCATTCTCATAAAAGGCAGGCAGAAGAGAAAGAAGAATGGTTGTATTGGGAACAGAAAGGGAACATCTTCTGGTTCGATAGGAACATTGAACAAATAAACAAGGAGAAAGATTACAAGGAGGAAAGTGTCCTGCATAGGAAATTACTGGAGGGAAGACGCTGCTGCAAAACATGCTGAGTATATAGTGACCTGTATTATGTTTGGACAATGAGCTAAACAAACTGAAGGTTTTAATTATACTTTTAACTTTCTAAATATAAAAGAAGTAGGGATTAGCCTTCAAAATCATTGGCAAGGTTTAGCAAACCTCAGGCTCACATCTGAATGGTATTATGTCCTGATGAGCTCATGACTCTGTCTTTACAGCTAGCCAAAGCAAGCAGTACAATTTTTATTTCTCTGTGTGTCTGAGATATTATTCCCTACAGTAAGGAAACACAGAACCTATTGTAGGAATAAAAATGGTATATAAACAACCATGATAATAATTGCTTTTACTGACTTTTTTTAACATTTAAATGTGTTCAGGTACTGAGTTCCAAGGACAGAAACTAAAATAATTTTATCCAATCATGTAGTTTACAACATAATATCATTGTTATTTATTTCTGTAAATAAATTTACTGAAAGACTAAAATAGCTTTGCGAGGCCTTCCTGATAGGCCTCATTACATAGGATGCAATACTTGGTCTTTATTTATTAACAGCAATTCCTGTATTTACTTATTTTAATAGAATTCTTTAACATTGCATCAAAATTTATAAAGGTCAAAAGGTATACATAATCTGTACATTTGAAAATTCCAAACTGCCTATTATTATATAAATTTTGATCGAGGGTAAATCCATTCAGCCTCCTGCCAGACTGATCAAAGAATGAGAATATTTAGACAACCAAAGTTGTGGAAAATCCAGTGCTGGAATTCACTGAGTATTTATAGTGAGTTAGAGACTTCATCAGCTCACAGAAAACCCTAAAGCAGAAGCATCTTGCATCATGCCTCAATCTACCTATTTTGCCTACCTATTTTGCCTATCATTGATGAAAGGTTCTAATTCTAAGCAAAAAGTTTCTTGGTTTCCTTCCCAAATACCTGAGAGAAAAGATTCTTCTGCTGATGCAATGTCTTATTCTCTACTTTAAGGTATGGAATTAATTTGCATTCTTATTTGTGTTTTTAATTATTTTCTGAGTTGTATTAATATAAGCTCTCCTGAGCTAAATTGTTATTTTCTGTCCACATTTTAAACCTCTGTTGGATGTCCTTTTATTATTTTGCAGTCTTCCCTCGAGTATATAACTTCTCTCAATTTATTAGCATCTGCAAATTCCGTTAATGAGCTGTTTGCTTCCACCTCCAGATCACTAATGAAGATTAAATAGAGCTGGATTCTGCACTAACCCTTTGCATCCTGATTCTCTAGGATATCACACCACTGATTCAAATGAAGTGACACCAACATACAAGTGGGGGAACTCTGGAGATTCAAACCCTGTGGTAACCATCAAACTACGTCATTGTTTTTTGGCTCTGAATGTTTGTGAGTTTTTTAGTAATTTCAGAATGCATCAGTGTTGTGGTTTAGCCCCAGTCAGCACTTAAGCACCACGCAGCTGCTCGCTCACTCCTCCCTACCCCAGTGGGATGGGGGAGAGAATCGGGGAAAACTCCTGGGTTGAGATAAAAACAGTTTAATAGGACAACAAGAGAGAAGGAAACAACAATGATTACAACAACAATAACACCGACAAAGGAATGTACAAGAACAAGTGATGCAGCGATTGCTCACCACCTGGTGATCGATAGCCCATCCCTGAGCAGCGATTCCCACCCCCCGGCCAACTCCAGTTTATGTACTGGGCATGATGATACATGGTAGGGAATATCCCTTTGGCCAGGCTGGGTCAGCTGTCCTGGCTGTGCCCCCTCCCAGCTTCTTGTGCACCTCCCCGCTGGCAGAGCATGGGGAGCTGGAAAGTCCTTGACTGAGTATAAGCACTACAACTACTTAGCCACACCTAAAACTTCAGTGTGTTATCAACATCATTCTCATACCAACTCCAAAGCACAACACTATACCAGCTATAGGGAAGAAAAAAACAACTCCATCCCAGTCAAAACCGGGACAATCAGCTACAAAGAATTCTGGAATGAATGTTCCAAGTATACTAAATAAAAGAATATGGGATAGCTGAATAACAATAAGTTATGATATATTAGCTCTCAAGTGAGGCTATTTCAATGGTGGATGGTGGGATGCCTCCTGATTTTAAGTTAATAATATGCTGTAACTTAGAGAGAATCAGCAAGTACAGGGAAGTGATTGTGCCTCTGTACTCAGCACTGGTGAGGCCGCACCTCGAATCCTGTGTTCAGTTTTGGGCCCCTCACTACAAGAAGGATGCTGAGGTGCTGGAGCGTGTCCAGAGAAGGGCAACGAAGCTGGTGAGGGGGCTGGAGCACAAGTCTTATGAGGAGCGGCTGAGGGAACTGGGGTTGTTTAGTCTGGAGAAGAGGAGGCTGAGGGGAGACCTTATCGCTCTCTACAACTACCTGAAAGGGGGCTGTGGTGAGGTGGGTTTTGGTCTCTTCTCCCAAGTAACCAGCGATGGGACAAGAGGAAATGGCCTCAAGTTGCACCAGAGGAGGTTTAGACTGGATATTAGGAAAAATTTCTTCACCGAGAGGGTGGTCAGGCATTGGAACAGGCTGCCCAGGGAGGTGGTGGAGTCACTATCTCTGGAGGTGTTCAAGAAACATGTGGATGTGGCACTTAGGGACATGGTTTAGTAGTAGACTTGGCAGTGCTAAGTTAGTGGTTGGACTTGATGATCTTAAAGGCCTCTTCCAACCTTAATGATTCTGTGATTCTGTGGTTCTGTGAAATAATAAAGTTGATCTTAAGAATTAATATAGGTTCTAATATCAAACTTATCTTGCAAAACTTTGACTTAACAATTCAAGGAAACATAAACTGAAACGTCGATAGTCACTTGAAGGGCAGAATCTATTAAATACTGTGTTGAAGTAACCTGCAGTAACATAAAAAGAAATCACACTTCAGAATAGAAACCCTTGACATACAGAAGAACATAGACAGATAAAGAAATGGAAGAAATGCATAGAAATGGAAGCATGCATAATTAGCATGAAAGAGACTTAGAAATGAAAAACAAAATGAAAACAGTTTGCTACAAAACACATTGACCTTGAAACCCTAAGAAAACCCTACGCTTTTCTCAAAACTCCTCTATAAGATGGGGACATGCACCATGTGACAAAATCTTTCCTGTAATTGTCTGTTCTCATGGTTTTCTCTCCTCTAAAAACCACAAATGATATGTACCATAGTATATCTGAGAAAAAACTTTTTGACCTTGTGAGCTGCATATCAAAACACTCACACAGTCAATAGTCCCAAGACTCATACTACATACCTTGGGGGTTATTGGGAAGAGAATGTTCATAGGTGACAGATGGCAAAGGCTTTCAAGGAGTTCCACTGCTGCAGTGTGTAAAACATACATGTTGCATATTAGAGACCTTTTCTGGCTTACTTATCCCACATGCCTAGGAGATCAGATCACCACCAAAGAGCATACACCAGCAGAGATGGTCATTGTATCCTACCTCTAGTCTTCATATCACAGTCCACTTGGGTTTCTTACAAGTTTCTTCAGTCATTTAAAAGGCACAGCTCAGGCTTCCTAGCTCCCCTACTTTTCTAGACATCATCACAGGGCTGTTGGATGGGGGTGGTTCCAAACTAGTGATGGAAATCTACCACAATGACTCAAAAGCACAGTGTATGATTTTAAACTATGGCTCAAGAAGCACTAAAAATATTCAGCTATGAAATCTTGAATCTCACTTAAAACTGACTAGCTAGAGTAAATATATTATAGTCAAGATTTTCAGTAAGATGTTCATGCCTGCACAGTATGGAGACCTTGTATCAGCAGAAAACAATCCCTACTTACAGTCTAGACTTCCTAGAAGCTCTCTACAGTCTCTATTTCCCCTCCCTGCTCCTCACTTCCCAGCTTGCTATTTAATGACACATTGGAGAATGAAGATAAAATGCATTTTGCTGTGCCATGTACAGCCATCACCTCCCTTAATAGCAGTGCAGTCAATACAGTTTTGTCAACAATGAATAGCATGAGATTTTTATATATGTATGTATTTATTTATTTATTTGCTTTCTGATACTTAGTTATTTAAGATTTCTATTTTAAATATTTCTGTGCAGCAATGTATGACTGGAAGAAGAATTATATAAAACCAAACATTTTCAATTAATGGAAGTTGTGTTAATACCTTAAACTTCTATAAACAACAAAATAGTCAAGAGCCTGGCTGTTAAGTGCCCTTCTGAGAAGCACCTGGAGATTAAGATGAACAACAGGTAGCATACGAGCCAGCTGTGTTCTCACTGTGAATAAGTTTGCAGTGGCATGGATTACTGCATCTCTGTTTGCCCCCCCTAATTCAAGAAGGATGCTAAGAAAATTAAGAGCATCCAGCAGCGTGCTAATAGATGGCCAGGAGCCTAGAGCGCAGGACCTATGAAGAGATCATGAGAGAGCTGTGCTTTCAGGTTAAGAGGAGGTTAAGAGGAGGCTAAGGGCAGCCTAATAGCAGCCTACAGCTGTTTGAAAGGCAATTAACAAGATGACAGATTGTTCCTCATTATCATTACATCCTCTGAATATTTTCCCTGAAAAATCATGTTGTAAATCATGGTATGATGCGCAGGAAAAATCTATTAAACTTATCTGACCTGCTTCCTCAATACCATATGACTGTTACCTGTTCCTAATCTCGTAATGCATCGTCCAGAGAAACTGAAATTGGAATCATGGTGGCCTCTGTAGAAGTTTTTAATCTTTTATTTGTTTCCATGAGAAAGGTGCATTTACAGTGACCAGATGCCTAATTTTCTAGTGTGAGATTAGAGTATTTAAAGGACAATGTCTCCTCTCTATTCTACAAACTGAATAAGTTTGTCTCTAGTTAATGAGGAGACAAGAGGAAATTTAAAGGCATAACCATGAACTGTGGATAACTGACATAACTTATGAAAAACTGCTTTGAATTAATAGCAAATTTAAACTCTATTCTAAAATGCTTACATTACCCAGTCTCCCATGGAAATAACTTCTGAAATGTTCCAAAGCCAATTTGAAATATCAATTCCCCCTAGCAAGACAGAGGGCTTAAAATCAGAGTGATTTCAATCATAGGGTGATTTTAAGAATTTAAAGGTTACCATTTCAATCATATTGAGAGAGAGAGAGGGGGGGAGGGGGGGATAATTGTTGCTTTCTGAGCTGCGTACTAACTCAATTTTGGGGGCCTGGATGCTGAGGTGCTTGAGCGTGTCCAAAGAAGTGCAACGAAGCTGGTGAGGGGTCTGGAGCACAAGTCCTATGAGGAATGGCTGAGGGAACTGGGGTTGTTCAGTCTGGAGAAGAGGAGGCTGAGGGGAGACCTTATCGCTCTCTACAACTACCTGAAAGGGGGTTGTGGTGAGGTGGGTGTTGGTCTCTTCTCCCAAGTAACTAGTGATAGGACGAGAGGAAATGGCCTCAAGTTGCACCAGAGGAGGTTTAGATTGGATATTAGGAAAAATTTCTTCACCGAGAGGGTGGTCAGGCATTGGAACAGGCTGCCCAGGGAGGTGGTGGAGTCGCCATCTCTGGCAGTGTTCAAAAAACGTGTGGCTGTGGTGTTTCAGGACATGGTTTAGGGGACATGGTGGCGCTGGATTAATGGTTGGACTTGTTGATCCTTCCTTTGGATGGACTTGATGGAAGGTCCTTTCCAACCTTAGTGATTCTGTGATTCTGTGATTCAATGAATGCTTTGCTGACAGAAATATATCAATACTTTGCTGGCACCATGTTTTAAAGGAAGATTTCAATAAATGTATTATGAACTATCAAGAAGAAATTAATTAGGATAAGGTCTTTCAGTAATTTTGGTACTTCCTCCTCTTTGCTGCTGGAAGTCAACACGAGCTTTCCCACTAATTTGTACGGGAGATGGGCATCACACCAAGGCATGATACTTTTGAAAAATGTATCCCACAGGTATTAGAACATAGATTAGTCAATGAAGGGAAATGACAAGAAACAAACTGGTAAAGACTGGACAGAAAAACAGTACAAAGTGCATGTTGGAACAAATTCTGCTGAAAAGAGAATCCCAGCAGACTCCTTATTTCTATAGAACTGAAGACTAACACTGTCATCAAACTGACAAACGACATTCACTGGTGTAGCCAGAATGAAGAGCACAGTGTTACCATCATAGAAATAATTTGTAGTGTAAGTTAAGCATCAGACATGCTCAATTCTCTAAAGTGAATACAAATACACAAAGGGAAATTATTAAAAATGGAGCCAGGAGGATGATCAAAGTATTGGAAAGCATGCCTTATAGTCAAAGAATCAAAATCTGCCTGCTTAGAGTATCAAAGAAAATCTTATGGAGAGGTTTGATCACAGTGAATCTTAGGGGAATGACAAATTTCTTAATGAAAAGGTCTTCAACATTTCACCCAAAAATGTATCAAGAGCCAAATGCTATAAGTTACTGCTAGAAAAATTAAAACTGCAAATATGTTAAGAATTTTAAACAGTAAAAATTATTAGCCACTGAAACAGACTACTAGGACTATTGTGAGTTCTCCGTCTCTTAGAATCATAGAATCTTTGGGTTGGAAGGGAGCTTTAAAGGCCATCTAGTCAAACTCCCCTGCAATGAGCACGGACATCTTCAACTAGATCAGGTTGCTCAGAGCCCTCTCCAACCTAACCTTCAATGTTTTCAGGGATGGGGTGTCTACCCCTCTCTGGACAACCTGTGCCACCTTCCTTGTGAAAAATTTCTTCCTTATATCGAGTTGAAATCTGCCGTCTTTCAGTCTGAAACTATTGTCCTATTGCTACACACCCTTCTAAAAAGTTTGTTCACATTTTTCTTAAAAGCACCCTTTGACTACAGAAAGGCTGCAATAAGGTCTTCCCAGAGCCTTCTCTTCTCCAGGCTGAACAACCCCAACTCTCTCAGCCTGTCCTCACAGGAGAGGTGTTTCATCCCTCTGATCATTTTTGTGGCCTCTTCTGGACACGCTCGAACAGGTCCATGTCTTTCCTGTGCTGAGGGCTCCAGAGCTGGACACAGCACTGCAGGTAAGGTCTCACCAGAGTGGAGTAGAGGGGCAGAATCACCTCCCTCGACCTGCTGTCCATGCTGCTTTGGATGCAGTGCAAGATACAATTGTTCTGGGCTGTGAGTGCACTCTGCCGGTTCACGTCCCACTTTTCATCCACCAGCACCCACAAGTCCTTCTCAGCAGGGCTGCTCTCAATCCCTTCATCCCCCAACCTGTACTGAAACCGGGGGTTGCCCCAACCCAGGTGCAGGACCCTGCACTTGGCCTCATGGGGTTCACAGGGGCCATTTACTCAAGCTTGTCCAGGTCCCTCTGGATGGCATCCTGTTCCTCAGGCGTGTCAACAGCACCACTCAGCTTGGTGTCATCTGCAAACTTGCTGAGGGTGCACTTGATGCCACTATGTCACTGATGAAGATATTAAACAGTACTGGTCCCAATACGGGACCCCTGAGGGACAGCACTCATCACTGATCTCCATCTGGACATTGAGCTGTTGGCTACTGCCCTCTGGATGTGACCATCCAACCAGTTCCTCATTGACCAAACAGCCCACCCATCAAATCCATATCTCTCCAAGTAAGAGAGAAGGATGTTGTAGGGGACCCTGTCAAAGGCCTTACAGAAGTCCAGATAGATGACATCAGTAGTTCTTCCCTTGTCCACTGATGTGATCACTCCATCCTAGAAGGCCACTAGGTTGGTCAGGCAGGACTTGCCCTCAGTGATGCCATGCTGACTGTCTCAAATCATCTCCCTGCCCTCCATATGCCTTAGCATAGCTTCTAGGAGGATCTGTTCCATGACCTTCCCAGGCACAGAGGTGAGGCTGACAGGTCAGTAGTTCCCAGGGTCCTCCTTGCTACCCTTTTTAGAAATGTGCACAATGTTTCCCTTTTTCCAGTCTCCAGGGACTTTACTTGACTGCCATGACTTTTCAAGTATCATGAAGAATGGATTGGCAACTACATCAGCCAATTCCCTCAGGATTCTGGGATGCACCTCATCAGGTCCCATAGACTTGTGTATGTTCAGGTTCCTCAGGTGGTCTCGAACCTGATCTTCTTTTACAGAGGGAGGGACTTTGCTCCTCCAGTCCCTGAGTTGCAGGCCCCTTGAGAGGTGTTGGGAAAAGACACTTCCAGCGAAGACTGAGGCAAAGAATTCATTCAATACCTCAGCTTTCTCCTCGTCTGTTGTTGCCAGTCTCCCAGTCTTGCTCATTTTTGGGGTACGCTTTCTCTGACCTTCCTTTTCTGGCTGACATACCTGTAGAAGCCCTTCTTATTATTCTTTGCATCCCTTGCCGAGTTCAGCTCCAGCCACGTCTCAGCCCTCCTGACCTGATCCTTACACAACCCGGCAGCGTCCCTGTACTTATCCCAGGATACCTGTCTGGGCTTTCACTGCTTGTGTATTTCCTTCTTGCCCTTTAATCTGCCCATCATGTCTCCACCCAGCCATGCTGGTCTCATGTCTTCCTTTCCAGATTTCTTACACCTGGGGATTGAGTGCTCTTGCACTCGATGGAGAGTGTTAAAAATGTAAAAAAACTTAAAAAGTTTTGCTTTTAGAAGTCATGCGCTAGTTAAAACAGTAATTAATCTGGGGAGGACCCAGGGCCTGTATCATGAAGGAGGGTGGACTACATGGTCAGAGTGTTCTCTCCTGGTTTAATAATCTGACATAGTCAATAATTTGAATTAGTGTGTTAAAAATTATTGTATATAAAACAGATGCAAAGAAATGTTCCAATAACATTTTTTTGTGAAAGTGATACAGAACCATTTTCTCAATAGCAGAAAGGTTATCTGTGGCTTCTCTCTCTTGTTAGGATAATATTGAATAATTGCTTGTTAACCTCAAACAAAATTTTATCAAACTACCTTTGATATGTTGGACACAGACTTTTTTTCAAAATTCTCCTTTTCCATAAAACTGCACATACAACTCAAAACTGCAGGAATGTGAACTATTTTTTAAAGTCCTATAAGCTTTGAATGCTTGGGGAGAGCTTAAGAAAAGTAATTTCAGAAATCCTTCTCCAACAATGTAAATGCACTAAATTTAATATACTATTTTTGTTCTAAATTCACATGGCAAAAGGGCTTTTAAGATTTTCCAGATAAAACAGATGATTCAAATATATAAAGTTCAAAAGATTTTCTCCTAAAGGAACTCTTTCTCTGCAGTTCAGATCTTTAAGAAAAAGCTTAGTGCAGCTCTCAGTTCAACATCTCATCTTACAAAGGTTCAAAAGAGCACAGAGTAGACTTTACAATATATGTTTTCTCTTAGGTTGCCTGACATGTTACTATTGCTTTTTTTTTATTTTATTAAGTTGTTCTTTAAATCGAAAACTTATCATTGAGGCTGACAAGGGTGATGGATTTATCCCTCTCAGAGGATGTTAAACTCATTAAGTTTTAGGAGGAAAAGAACAATCTTAGAAGGCTGTAAATTTTGTTAAATTTTAAGATTCTTTAAAAATATAATAAAATTTGAAACAAAATTAGGGCTTTTAAAAATGTGAAAGATTGCTCATTATTGTACAGTGGACCAAACCATCCTTTGATTTAAGAGGTGTCTCTGCTTTCTGCATTTGATGTAACATGGTCATGGGCAGTTGGGATTGAGGGGGTAGGGTTTTCCTGCCTATTTTACAGAAGGTCAGAGATTGTGTTTTGCTGCTTTTTTTTAATACTGTGTATCTGAGTAAACTCAGATAAGGAGGCAAAAATAGGAGGGGCTAAACACAAAGGACAGACCAAGTATAGCCTATTTGCAAAACTTGTTTTAGGAGAAAAAATACGCAATTTGTTGTATAAGATTCAGAGTTTAAATAGGGGAAATAAAACATCTTTTTCTAGCCTACTCATTAATTTCTTTATTTGCTTCTTTCACAGTTCTCTATTTGTCTGTTCATTTTCTTCTGTGATTTAACAGGCATAACTTTTATAATCTCATATAAAGTAACACTTCTTCCAAACAGTGAAGATCAGGTATCAGATCAGATTATGTGTGGCTACATTGGCAACAAAAATGATATTGTAAGAATAAATTGTGCCTGCCTGGCAAGTTCTCATGAAAGGCTTGTTTATCTTGTTCTCTGTGTTTAAAGGTATAGCTAGCTGAGACTAATTTTATCAGGAGTAATCTAAATGGTTATATTTTCTTTTAAGGATTTGTATCAATTATTATTTACCTTTTCAGATTTCAGACTAATTACCAATTGCTACATTTTTAATAAGTAGTAAGTGGCTGTTGAGTAGAGACAGTGGTTATATGCATCTTTTCTAAGAGAAACAGTGACTGAAAAAAATTATTTTCTTGAAAGATTCTTGAAAATTCTCTTAGCCTGCCAATATCCAAGCATCGGACATTAGGTGCAAGGGATATTCAAAACAAGGAACAATAACAATTCTCACATAGCATGCTGTAGGATATATTAATTTTGTATAAAAGTTTATTCTGCCATCTGAGTTTTCTATGATCTTATTCCTTGAGAACAAGGTTTCTAAAAATCAGAGTAGGAATGACTTGGTAATGACTCAAGGTTTAACACAGAATCTATTTAGAAGGGATGGTGTTGCCTGCAAGAACATTTCAAAGCTCATTTCAACTCTGATTCTCTGATACTGTGGCACTCCATCCACAGTGGACATAACAATGATTTGTTTTCTTCCTCTTTGCAATGTGTCTGACAACTCAAAGATTCAAATAAGACCACCACTGTGATCTTAAATCCTTTTCTTTGCTCTCCTTTAGATTTCCCGCTCCTAGTCAAAATCTTTTTTGAACTGTTACGTCCAAGACAGGACAACTACTGCCCTGGCCAGCACTACATTGTTTGAAAGGGCCACTTAGTTTTTCTTGCACTTACATTATTTACACGTGCTGGTATTATTTGTATTTCCTTAGCAGTGCTGCATCCGCAGTTCACATTCAGCCTTTGGTCTGATAAAAATTGTATGCCTGCTTCTGCATAACTTTAATTTAGGCCCTTCCACTCCTGTGAGAGACAGATGATTATTTCTACC
>NW_010559615.1:23288-87348 GCF_000687285.1 Phaethon lepturus | reverse complement strand
TGCTGAACGTTATCCATCTTTCCAAGGATTATATCTCCAATGTTACGATTATGCTGAATCCCAGCACTGTACTCAAATGTGCCTGCAGTCACCCCCACTGGTGAAGCCTGTGTAAGCAGGGTCTGCATTCTATGCAACAGCTACTAATGACATTCTTGAATAGTTTCCATCCAGATCTTTGTGAAATCGTACTTAAAACTTCCTTCTAAGTTGACAATGAATTTCAGAACCTGCTTTTATCCATCTGCATTCTCATCTTATGGCGGTTTCAACTAGCCATGAGAGATATTATTAGAAATCTTAGTGAAGTCAATGTATATGACACTATACATAAGCCCATTGAATGTCTCAAAAGACAAATAGATGACACTTGATTATAACAAATGTTTGGTGGTTTTTACTTATTTCCTTGTTATCTTCTAAGTAGTCCAAAATAACTTGTTTCATTAAATATTTTTTCCAGGAATTAAAATTAAGCTAGTCTATAATTCATCAGTTTCTCCTTTTAAAAAGCGCTGTCTCCCATGAGTACCTTCGTAACAATAATTCTTAATGGACACAAGGCAGCCTGAGAGAATCCTCTAAGTATAGTAAAGTGATTAAGTTTCTAACAGTCATGCTAAACTGCAGGCTTTTGTCCTTTATCTGTGAGTTGTGTCTGCAGAGTTGGCACAGTCTACTAGATAGTAAGCGTGGGAATTGGTCATAGTCCAATCGTGGAATGATAGAGTTTAGCAAAACCTAATTTACAGTCCTCATACGAAACTGTGCTCCTGTGGCTGTAGCACTGACTTGATAGTGGTCTTACACCTTGTGTTCATAGACACTGATGCAAAATAATCCTGACTCAGTAGAAGTATTCGCATGGCTGTCACAGGGACCTTTCATTTAAAGCTTGAAACCCACAATGTGAAAACCAGGGGCTCATAGTTTTCATCTAATTCTCCTAAGATTCAGAATTATTATCATGCCTGTGAGGCTTTCCTCTGTTGAACAGTCAGGAAACAGTCATGTAAGTCTCATCTTTTCACCCAAATTAGCTTAAAATCTTACTTATTGTTAGACAATTCTTCTCACTGAAAGCGACTAAGGGTTAGCTAATGAAGTATGATCCTTGCTGATGCTCAGTGTTAGTAATATTAGTTGTTCCACTAAAACTATCTGAAGTGCTATAGAGACTCTGACAAAGGGACAAGGTGCACTAAGGAAAAAAAAAAAAGGTAAGAAAAAAGTGTTCTTATGTTTGATAATAGAATCACAGAATCACAGAATCATTAAGGTTGGAAAAGACTTTTAGGATCATCAAGTCCAACCATCAACCCAACACCGCCAAGCTCACTAAACCATGTCCCACAGTGCCATGTCTACATGTTTTTTGAACGCTTCCAGGAATGGTGACTCCACGTCCCTGGGCAGCCTGTTCCGATGTTTGACCACTCTCTCAGTAAAGAAATTTTTCCTAATATCTAACCTAAACCACCCCTGGCTCAACTTGAGTCCATTTCCTCTTGTTCTGTGGCCAGTTACTTAGGATACTTCAACAATAATGGTTTTAACTGAATCTGTCAGAAAGATTACATTTGTCAGATTTGTAGCACTGCAAAATCACAGGTCGGCTTGAATGGCTGGCTCTGACCATGGTCTTTCCTTTTGCTGCTTCCTATGGATGTTTACTTCAGATCACAATTATTTTTTTGTTGACATTTGAAAATGATTCTGCTACCTACAAGCAAGTGGGATGACCATTTGTTAAGCTGTAGTTTTGTCACAGCGATTTAAATCCACACTGTCCAAAATTCAGAGATCTACTCACCCCTCTGCCATGGCCCTCAGAGCACCCAGGAGTATGAGAAGTCTTGGGAACAGGAACAACTTTTTTTCCCAATAAATGGTCAGTGGAAGGGTTGGACATAAGCATTTTTGGGTCACATCAGCTTACAAAGCAGCTTTTTTCCATCTCTGAATTTCTTACTGAAACTACATATGATAAAGTTATTTCTAAAATGATTGTCATAGGTAAAGTGAAAAAAAATCCCCTATATTTCACACTAAGTGAAGTAAAAATTTTACTTCATAAAGCATGAATTAGTTTTGGACTAGCTTTTGTAATGTGATCTTCCACTTCTGTATGTCACACTCTTCACTTTGATTGAGTGTTCCCTCTTCCTTATTATTATGTGATAATATCTTAAAATCCCAAATCACTAGTAGGAAAGATGACTAATTTAAGTAACTTTTCTTTGTGGCACCACCTTGAAAGCTACAACATGGAAAAAATTGAGTTGCCAGCGATTAATACTGTAGTCAAATTTACTTCAGATGAGACTATATAAAAATAGAGCAACCCTTATAATCCTGATAGACAAAAAAGTAGTAATAAGTAAATCCCAGATTGCTGTGTGAAGGAAATTCAAATGTATTATTTACTTTACTTCTTTTGCTGTATTTGCTAGTACTTTCTGCAGTTCTTTCCATTAAACTCTCTTTTCTAGTATAATTTCTATGGTATTTTCACAATGAAGAGAAAAAAAAGTGTAAAAAATGTGTGTTTGCAAAATCATCAAGTAGTGGCAGAGCAATTCAATAAGACAGGACATATCAGAAATTACTACTGTCTTCACTATTTTACAATGACTAAATTTCAAACTGACATTTGTTTTAAACCATACCTCCTGAGATTTTAGCAATCCATACTCGCTATCTATGGTATTTTTTATTTACGATGAGAACTATAGCACTTATGCTGGTCATGTTGGAACAAGCTTGGAGTCATAAATGTTGTTTATTTAAATGTAATAAATTATGTTAAAAGTAAATAAAGATGTTTCCACTCAATAGATACTTGCTACTTTTTTTTAATACCAAAATAATAATCACTCTGGGATTGCAGCATTATTTATTAAGATTTTACTTATTTATATAAATTGAAGAAAATTCCAGCTCATCCTTTATGCTTGGGTAAGGGGCTCTGTAGCATGGACAGTGAGGGAGGGCACCTTCCTAGACCTGCCTGGGTGAGGCAGAAAAGCAGTGGTTGCCGCTCTGCTGAGCAACACAAATACCCCAGGCTTATGCTCCGCCAGAACCGAGTTTGTGAGGCATCATGGAGGTATTCAGAAATCCCGGCTTCTGCCATCTGCAGCCATTCACAGAAGACCTTGAACATCTTGGCTGAAGAGGAAAACCACATTCTGCCTAGAGAGAAAAACCTCTCTTAGTGTCAGAGTTGGATAAATCAGCGAACAGCCTTTGTCCCAGACATGCCAGGAGCTTGCTACCACCTTCACACAGAATCACACAGAATCACTAGGTTGGAAAGGACCTTCAAGATCATCAAGTCCAACCATTAATCCAGCGCCACCATGTCCCCTAAACCATGTCCTGAAGCGCCACATCCACACGTTTCTTGAACACCTCCAGAGATGGCGACTCCACCACCTCCCTGGGCAGCCTGTTCCAATGCCTGACCACTCTCTCGGTGAAGACATTTTTCCTAATATCCAATCTAAACCTCCCCTGGTGCAACTTGAGGCCATTTCCTCTTGTCCTATCGCTAGTTACTTGGGAGAAGAGACCAACACCCTGGTCGCCACAACCCCCTTTCAGGTAGTAGCAGAGAGCGATAAGGTCTCCTCTCAGCCTCCTCTTCTCCACACTGAACAACCCCAGTTCCCTCAGCTGCTCCTCATAAGACTTGTGCTCCAGCCCCCTCACCAGCTTCGTTGCCCTTCTCTGGACACGCTCCAGCAAAGAGGCTTTCAAGGCCTTAAGAGAATAAATAAAGTACTTTCACTTAACTCTTTAACCCTTATGATTTTAAAGACAGACAGGCTTAAAAAAGTAATATTCCCAGTGTCCAACTCAAAAGCAGCATAATGGATTTTTAAATTAAAGAGCATGGTCACAAGCTTGGAGAGTTATAATAGTATAGCATATGCTTCAGCCGAATTTTAATACAGTGAAATTGCCCTTTGCATCAAATAATAAAATAATTGTATTAATTTATTCAAATGACTTGTCTAATCACACTTGGCATTCCGGCCATCATGTGAATAGTTTTAATTTATTATAAAGGAATGAATCTTGCTGTAATATAAGGTAGAGGTCATGAACAAGAAGTAAATAAAAAATATTTTTCTGTTCTTCCCTGAGAACTTTCAAACCTGCACCTTATGAAAAGCAATCTGGAAGACAAAAGGTAGGAAAATGAATAGGTTATATATAATTGGCATGTTTGAACACCATTCACTGTGCTGTCTGATGGAAAAAAATCAATTGGTTTCCTTAAGAGGAGCATCTTTGAAGAGCACAGGGTCTGCACAGCTCAGTAGTTTGCAAGTCCATCTGTCTGACAGAATACACAGCAAGCAGCAGCTCCAGACCCTGATTTGAATTGCCAAATACTTAATGTTTCCTATTCTGGTGACCCCATCTTTGAATGAGCAGGTACAAAAAATCTCACTGCATTAAAGATCCCTTACGTCCATTGCTTTGTGACATTGTAAGTTAAGCAAACTGTGTGAAACACAGGTACCTAAAGGAAAGCTTTACCATTCATATTCAGGCACTTAAACAGGTTGACTGTTTTTTCAGCATTAGCCAGCATCTGCAGAAGGCAAATCAAAATACTTTGATTTCCAGATAATACGTGACTATGAAACAGGCATATTTTGACACAGAATAAGCAGCAATTTCATGAACTCTACACACAAAGTAAGCTTTCTAGTTGGCCTGCTGTTTTCATTTTAGTCCTATATGTCTCCTATGGATTTTCTGTTCTGAGTGAATGCATTAGCTCTCTCAAGTTAAAGCTAGCATTTTTGGCTAACGTTTTCACATGGCTTCTCCTGTTCTGCTGCCAATGTTCATTCTAGTTGGCCTGCTGTTTTCGTTTTAGTCCTGTATGTCTCCTATGGATTTTCTGTTCTGAGTGAATGCATTAGCTCTCTAAAGTTAAAGCTGGCATTTTTTGCTAACGTTTTCACATGGCTTCTCCTGTTCTGCTGCCAATGTTCAAGCCTCAGCCACTAAACACTTACCCTGTATGAGCTGTGATGACATATGAGAAAACAACCAAATATCCTTATTTATTTTCCAGGGCTGTCTGATGCATAAACAATTAGAGGACCCCCATATATATATTTGTAATATTGTCCTTTTCCTCAGATGTTTCTTGCCAATTATTAGCTGGGTGGCTTAGGTGGAAAGATGACCCATATCTCCCAGTTCATCAGCTGCTGTCAGGCAGCTTATAACAGATAAGAGCCCATTTACAAATGCTAAAAAGAATTGTGTGTCTGAACTGAAATCCAGCACTCCCAAACTTCAGGTGTACGATCTTTTCTTACACAAGTAATTAGAGAAGTGCGAACTATCATCCTTCATCAACCCTATACATACCATTACCCAGTAGGGCTCACTTTTGGGTCCAGAATGAGATTTCAGGAGTATGGTGTTACCCATCCATTCCCTTACCTTCCTCTGGAGATTCAGGCATGATTGTACTCTTGCTGTTGTCTTGTAAATTCATAGAATCATAGAATCGTAGAATCATAGACACCTTCCACTAGACCATGTTGCTCGTAGCTCCATCCAACCTGCTCCTGAACACTTCCAGGGATGGGGCATCCACAACTTCTTTGGGCAACCTGTTCCAATGGCTCACCACCCTCACTGTAAAAATTTTTTTCCCTTATATCTCATCTAAATCTGTCCTCTTTCATTTTAAAGCCATTACCCCTTGCCCTATTGCAACAGGCCCTGCTAAAAAGTCTGTCCCCATCTTTCTTATAAGCCCCCTTGAAGTACTGGAAGGCTTCAATAAGGTCTCCCCAGAGCCTTCTCTTCTCCAGGCTGAACAACCCCAACTCTCTCAACCTGTCCTCACAGGAGAGGTGTTCCAGCCCTCTGATCATTTTTGTGGCCTCTTCTGGACCCGCTCCAACAGGTCATGCCATTCCTGTGCTGGGGGCTCCAGAGCTGGACACAGCACTGCAGGTAAGGTCTCACCAGAATGGAGTAGAGGGGCAGAATCACCTCCCTCACCCTGCTGGCCACGCTGCTTTGGGTGCAACCCAAGACATAGTTGGCTTTCTATGTGAGCACACATTGCCGGGTGGTGGCCTCTTCTGGACCCGCTCCAACAGGTCATGCCATTCCTGTGCTGGGGGCTCCAGAGCTGGACACAGCACTGCAGGTAAGGTCTCACCAGAATGGAGTAGAGGGGCAGAATCACCTCCCTCACCCTGCTGGCCACGCTGCTTTGGGTGCAACCCAAGACATAGTTGGCTTTCTATGTGAGCACACATTGCCGGGTGATGTTGAGCTTCTCATCAACCAACACCTCCAAGTCCTTCTTGTCAGGGCTGTTCTCAATCCCTTCATCCCTCAGCCTGTACTGATTCCAGGGTTTGCCCCGACCCAGGTGTAGGACCTTGCACTTGGCCTTGTTGAACCTCATGAGGTTCACATAGGCCCATTCTTCGAGCTTGTCCAGGTTCCTCTGGATGGCATCCCATCCCTCAAGTGTGTCAACTGCACCACACAGCTTGGTGTCATCTTCAAACTTGCTGAGGGTGCACTCTATCCCACTGTCCATGTCATGAACAAAGATGTTAAACAATGCCGGTCCCAATACCAACTAATGAGGAACACCCCTCATCACTGGTCTCCACTTGGACCTTGAGCGATTGACTGCAAGTCTTGAGTGCTACCACCCAGACAATTCTGTATCCACCATGTGGTCCATCCATCAAAACCATGTCTCTCCAATTTAGAGACAAGAATGTTCTGCGGGACAGTGTCAAAAACTTTGCACAAGTCCATTGTACATTAGCTGTGAGCAGTTAAATAATGACCCTCATATAGATTTCATGCATTAAAAAGACTATTTAGAGTTCAAAATCCATAAGCAAAGGATTTTTTTTTTCCTGCCTGTAGAGTGACTTGTGTGCTGGAAATAAAAGGATCAAGGATACATCCATGCTAGAGGTAAATGGTAATAACATATTCTTCCCCTCATATCACAGGGGAAAAAAGAACAGTGCAGATAAACATGGCAGACAGTTTAAGAAACACAAGTTGCTGTGTTTGCAATGCAAAACAATCAAAACAAATGCAAAACAAACCTTCTCTTGATTACTGTATATTGGATTTACACATGTAAAGGTCTATCAGTTTCAGCCACTGATACTTTAGCTTCGCTCTTTGTATACTCACTTCAACTGTGAGTAGGTCAGCCTAGGTGTACTATACTGCTGCAGGACCCAGGCTGCATCTGGCTGGAGATGCCACCCAAGAAAGGGAGAGTATATTTTCAGGTTTCTTTCAGTCCAGAGTTGTACACGAAACATATTGAAACGTTTTGAAAACACATACACAGTTTTTGTGTTCTTTTAACTGAAATTGAGATAGTAATTATCTATAGAGGATGCAGGACTGAAAGCATCTTCATGGGTATGGATACTCTTTGGAACAAAAGCAGAAAATGAATTGCTACATGGCAGGTCTTTCCCAGTCAGTTGGTGCTAAGCTAACAGACAGTGGGACTAGGACCTCGCACAACTTCTCTGCCGATTGCCGTGCTTACCTCAGTGTCACCAGACCCATTTCCCTTCCCATCACAAGAAACCACGACATGCCCTATACCCTATTCATAACTTCAAGTTCCACATAAATGTACTGCATTACTTCCCTCTAATCATACTGAAGGTTTTTTTCAAAACTTTTTAATTTCCCAATTAAAATAGCCATTTTGATTCTGGGCTTACTTTTACCATCGCTGAAAATGGGTTTTGCTCCCTGTACATGTCTGTGGCACTGGCAGATAGCAACGCAATCCCTCCCAGTCTTCTATCTACTAGATTAAATACATTTTGATTTTTTAATTATCTTCCCATAAGGTAAATAATTTATTCACCTGTTTATCTTAATGACTCATTTCTGAATTCATTCATGTTTGGACTTATATTTGTTATGTAGCATCCACCATCACTGCCCGCAGAATTCCAGATGTGGAATCAGTACTATAGCACTGGTACTTCACTATGCATCCTTGAAACGTTTAAGATATCATTAGTCTTTTTTTTTTTTTTATCCACAGCCTGTTACTGGTTGATAATAGTCTTATAAACAAGTAGTATTCCCAAATATTCCTCCTTATTGTCAACTGATAAGAATCTTTCATATTTTTGCATATGTTTCCTATGTCTACAATATGAAGAAACAGGCTTTAAGCTTTTTCTCAGAGAAAAGTGTGAAATAGAAATATAAATAACTAATAAGTATCTAGTACAAATAATTTTTCCTTCAAAGTATTATTTCTTTATTTAGAAAGAAACTAAATGAGGATCTAGGTTTGTGTATTCTATGACATTTAAAAAAAGATATTGAAATATTACTGAAACTAAAATTGAAATCAGAGTTTTATTGACATAAAACATACCCAGAGATTAAAAACATGCATTATACCATATTTCTTATGTGGATTTGCTTCTCTATTTTCCCTTGTGCTTACAACAATTCATATGAATTTGAATGGTCTTGATGACTCATTTAGTGTAATTACTTCTTTACAAAAATGTCATTACTGTTTTTTTTTGAGCTGTTTACAAAGTAGCCCTATCCTGTCATTTTGTGATGTGTTTATTCACTCTTCTTCTTCAAACAATTAGGATGTTTAATCAAAATGTTCCTTATCTCTTTTTTAATTCGTTAAAATTTCTACTCAATCTTCACAGCTTGTAAGGCAGGAAATAGTGTCCATCATTAAAGCAGAACAAGGAACATTCTTTTGAAAGAAGAAATGATTAAACAGACAGTTAAAAAGAGTGCCACTAGCTGACAATTTAAAGATCAAGAGACTAAGACATCTGGTTTTAATCTCCACACATCCATCACCTGCATTTGCTAAACAATTAAGAACCTCATAAATATCCACTATGTGACGAAGAGCTTTTCAGTTTCATAATTCAGCAACAATACTCTATAAACGAGTATCTCTTGTTTTACTTCTATAGGTTATACATATTCATACGCACACAAACGTGTAAAACCATGTAAAAAGAAAAGCAATCTTTAATTGGGTAATGAGTAACAGAATGATTTACTAATTGGGTGTATTACAGAAGTGTGTTCACACTACTGTACTTTAGTTAAAGACCTTGCCAGTGATTCCAGCAGAAGCCCACTAATTTAAGAGTTTACTAATTTGTGATTGTATAGCTACAGAAAATACAGTAGCTCTGATTTGAAAAATACCATTTGGTATAATTAGACAGTAATGCAGTCTAATTGCTTCAGATATTGTGTACATTTTGTTAAAAAAGAGAGCTGATTATCACACTAGACTAAGCTTGAAAAAGAGGATATTTACACAAAAAAAAGCAAAAAGCTTAGCTGGCTGATATTCAATAAGGTTTCCTTCAGTGTTCCTGCAGACAACTGATTTTGAATTGGAGTTCTGCTGCTATTCCAATTATATTTCTCTGATGTTCTAGTAAAATGGAAGGTAGTGGATCTGAGTATGTTTTTACCCATATAGATATATGGTTTTTGGACTGTATCACTCACATATTTTTTTTCTTGGACAGCCAGTATCTTGCCTCCACGTTTTTGGGGGTGCTATTGATACTAGATATTCCCAGAAGGAGAAGCTTAGAAGAACCAGCTTGTTAGTAATTACAGCCTGATTCTGAGAAGCCGCCACTCTTCAATTCTCAGGTCTTATGCATGCCCATCGTTTTTCCACCTACCTGTAATCTTCACAAAGGAACTGCAGCATCAAATAGGACATGGTATTTTAATTTGTCAGTTTGTTTTCACCACAGGAGAAATAGATGCCTTTAAACATATAAACCCAACATTTCTCGGGCTTGTACTGAAAGATTGTGAAAGAAAAATGTCATATAAATACAAACATTTTTCAGAATAGACAACAATCAGTACCTAATGCTTTTCTTGTATCTTTAGGGGTATGTTTGACTACAGAAGCAAAGCTGTAAGGGACAGTAAATACAAGAGTACTATTCAGAAGAAAACATGTAAAAATGTAGTTTCAGAGCATGAATAAGTTTTTCAGGACAGCCTAGTTTACAGGACTGCAATATTTATTGGGAAACCTGTATGGCAGGTGAAAAGGACTGAGGGCCACATATGCCTGTATAGCATTCGTCCAGTATGCAAACAGGCTAACAGACATCTTAAAAGCCAGTCTAGATAGCTCAGATATGTTCAATGAGGTAACTTCTGGAAAACGTGTATATCATTTACCTTTGGCATTTAACACTTGAGAATAAATAAAGGATTCTGGCCACTATGCCTCCAGCAAATTGTGTCCTAGTGTCAGATTTCAAGAAAAACGGTGATGTTCAAAAGAAATGACTTCCCATGTTACCCCTTCCCACAGTAGGTAAGTTCTGCCTTCAGGTTTTGTACGTGAGGAGAGTGTCCTGCTGGGATGTTACAGTTTCACCCTGTCTCTAGTGTGGTAATAAATACTCAAGTTGCATCATCTAACCTATTTAAATAGAAAAATATCACTGTCAGTTAGTGCCTCTATCTGTTCCTGGAAATCCATATAATGTGCCAGCAAATCTTAAAACAAAACCCCCAGGTTTTGGTCACTTAAAAGATGAAAAAAACCCAACCCCAAAACCCTTTGTGTATTTAATCTATTTTTTTCTATTACTAGTAATGTCTGTGGGTGTATAAGAGCTGTAAATCAATATGCTGATGTAACATGGCTCAGTGTTTTCCTGCCTTTTCTGAAATAACAGTGATATAATTTAAAGTGGCACCATTAATCCACATTAAGCTGCTCGGCACCCTTTCCATTCTTAACCACACAAGAATAGACCAAAAGTCCATCAGTCTGGCACCTTGCCCCTATGAGCAACCCCTAACAATGGCTTCAAAAGATGGTGTGAAATCGTCAGAGTGAATCTTGCTAGATAGACTGTTTCATCAGTGGGACAAGGAGGCAGGAATTTTGTTTCATTCCATGTGGCAACTATTTCTCCTAAATCTCCTGGTTAAAGCTATTCCGTTATTAAAGGTATTCTGATTTTATCTCCTTTTTATTTATACTTCTAAAATAGCCATCACTATAATGTTTAAAAATTATCATTACAGGAGAACATCTTCACATTCTGGCAAATATAGCACCCATTCAGAAGACAAAATTGCTACTGTATCTTGTTTTACTTATTTCATAGAGGGCAATTCAAGGTTTTCAGATAGTCCCTGAAAACAATTTAATCTACTTTATCGACAAACAGCATGCAATATTTCATTGTAAAAAACACTCACACCATCACAAAGCCAGCAATCGCTCAAAGACAGCCACCATTTACTGTTTTTTACCTTTACATTTTCCAAAGGGACACCCAAGAGTTAAAAAAAAAAAATTAAAAAAAAATTAAATTGCTTTTGAGCTAAACACTTGTATGCCAAGTCTCAGCATGGAAGGAATTTTAGCTGCTGAGCAACCTCATACAATAGTGCTTTAGAATAGAAATGCCAAATAACAGACCCTTAACTACAGTATTGTGGCTCTGGTATGGGTGCCACTGTGATGAAAGTACTCTGATATAAAAGTGTCTGCCATGAAAATAAAGACAGAGAGACGGCTTTGTAGGTGGAACTCGGGTTCTTTTATGTAAAGACTGACCCAGGCAGTCAGAAGGGGAGAGTAAGAGGGCAAGGACCACATTATGTGGGCACGTAGCCGCCTGAGCAGGGAGTCAGGGAAATGAGTGTTGTGAAAAAGGGAATTATTCCAGCATCATTTCCCACACCTGTGGTAACGTTAATGATTTTTCACAGCTTTTCTGTTTTTTTCAAGGATCAGAATAAGGTTATCTACATTGTTTTAAAACCACTTAGGCTTCGTGCAAAATATTCAGTGTGGTACTTTTGGAAACACTACAGGCCTTAACCTAGCACAAGATGACTGAAAGGCATGATGTTTTAATCAAGACAAGTCCTTTGTCCTTGAGCAATGTGGATGATGTCACGTCAGCCACATGAATGTATGTAGAGTTACCTACTTTAAAAAACCTTATGTGGAAATACTTGTGGCTCTCATGGAAATAGGAGGTTATAAGAAGATTACAGACCTAATGAAGAGAAACCTCAGATGTTAGATAAAACAGTGACTTTAAAGAGGAAAAGTTTAGGATTAGCTGAGCCACTTATCACTTATTTTCCAATTTTTTTTTCAGATGAGATATGTTTAGTGGAAAAAAAAAACATTTTAAAGGGAAAGCAATAGCAAGCACAAAGTTCTGCTCTTTCTATTTAGCAGAGTCATCATGGAAGCATTTGAATTATTAATGAATATTCCAATCTTGCATATTCTGACTTGCTTACAAAATCTATTGTTTTTATCCCAGATAAGACAAACTAGCTATAGTAACAAAATAGTAATGCTATTCATTGCAAAACCTATGTTGTGTTACTGGAAAAATAGAAATTGGATTGGCCAAATCTTCTGTTGTTTTTTTTTTAATGGGAGGAGAATGAAAATTCTTACTAAAAGTTGAAGAACTCTTAAAAAATAAATTTATACCAAGTGCTGAATACTTCTTTTTGTGGTTGTTGCCAGATTTGTAGCTCAGTGCAAGCCAACTTCCTATGGATTCAGAAAATGATTTGTGTAAATGTGTGTTGTATTTCCAAAGAACAGAGAACCTATAAAACGTCATCTATGATTCTTTATGAGTATGTTAATGTACTTCACTTTCATAGGGTTTGGTACAGTATGGTTTTGAAATAGAAGGCTCATGCCTGAATTAATGCAGATATCTGAGAATTCATGAAATTACACTGTCTGTTGATACTCCCTATCTAGGAATACCAGGAAGTATTTGAAGATTTTGCTAGTCTTGTGAAAGAACTAGAAGTTAATACTGTAGGCAAGAAATTAATCAATCCGCATAAGCTAAAAGCTAGACAGCTTTTCATGTCTGGGAGCTTCTTTCTTACCCCAATTCTTGTCTTGCAAGGGTTATATTATGTGATTTTAATTCATTTCCTTATACCATTTTAGGACTAGGAGATACTTAAGTTCATCTAGAGTGTCAATATCTGAACCAACAGGGTGTCTTCTAGCAGGGAATGCCTATATATTAACCACTTTAATTTTTACTGGGTGGAGTTTATATTTTGCCACTTGAGGGCATCCTGTCATTATGTTCCGTTATAGAGCAGCATGTCTAAATTTCCATAAAAATAATGGATTTCTGCTGAAACAGTGGTATTTGCCAAAAGTGCTGATGAAGCACTGGAAATGATAATTTGCCATACTAAATAGGCGTTTCCAAGACCGTAGGTCAAACAGGGTTGTATTTCAGGAAATGCTAAATCAAGAGAGAAGTAGTACCACAGATGCAAGGAGGTGGAATTTGCCTGGCAGACACCAATGTAGACTTCACAGATGTGTAGAAGCTTTGGCAAAACTTCGTATGTCAGAGTTAGATAATTTGACCTGTGGTTGTATGCACAGAGAGCAAATGGATTTACCTCTGTTCTTGCTAATTCATACACATTTTAGCCTTCAGTAGTGAGAATGATGGTAGGGGTTTCAAACTGAATAAGACACTAGACTGAGCTAATACAATAAAAAGAACCATTTCAGTCAGTTGGGATCTTCAGTACTCCTGTAAGTGTAGATGTCTGACAATTGCATATAAAATGTTAGCTCTTAGATGCTTGAAGGTGTGACCATGTTTTGACAAAATTCTACAGTGGCTATTACATTCAGCTAATGTTATCTATAGTTCTACTATCTTGTGATATTATAATTGTATCATTGTACAGATTTATACTAAAAGCATCACTGTAAATAGTCTACTGGTTTCTTTATTCAATTTGTTGTCACTTAACTATGTAAAAGAATCAGTTTTAACATACAAGGTTACCTACAAAACTTTCAGTTCTTTATAGCCTTATTATATTTGGCTTTGATGGTATAACTTGTTTTCTTCATGCTGGGCTAGAAGTTTTGAAACTTAGGGACACAGAAGTCACAGCCACCTGGGGTATTGACCATAGTCTGATAACAGATCCTAGTCATGAATTTACTAGCGTTGGTGGTAAAGCAATGGAACATGACACATTTCTTGTTCCTCTCTGCAACAGCTTCCTCCATGTTAAATAAGGAGCACTGATTATGAGCTGTGTCGATCTAAGATTTCCTCTTTCCATACTTGGCCCTCAGTCAGACTTGTTTCTCTTCCACCTTATAACTTTTCTCCACCTAGGTCAGAAACCACATGCTGTCCCTTTATTAACCTGCCATTTAATCAGCCCTTCTCACTAGGCCCATAAACACAACTCTCACAATAAAAGTTTATGTGCAAGAAATGTGCTTCTATTTAACAGTCAGTTTAACCTCTCCTGCCTTTCATTTTTCTTTTCCCCTTCAAACGATACTCACATGGGGAAAGAGACTCATTCACACTCTTTTCCACATGTTCCTTTCATTTCCAATCACACTGTTCAACTGACTGAAGTCGTCCCAAGGAGGATCTCTGACTGCTGTTTTGTTCTGAACACTCCAAACCACCCAGCCACTTCCTAGTCTCCCCACTAAAACCCCAGCCCACAGCTGTGGATTGGCTGCTCCCTTTTGCTGTGGTCTGTTCCACATTGCTTGCGTTCCTATAGAAAAAGGATTCAGGAGAGCTGTCGCCAAGATCCTTCAGTTCTCCAGGCAAGTGGAACTATCACAGTGTTGCCAGTGCATGAGTGAGGAGAAGCCATTGTCAAGTTCCCATCTTCCACTGTGAAATGCTTCTGTCCTTCACCCTTTGCTGGGGTGCACAAGTTGGCTTCCAGCTCCACCACCCTACTGCACCATGCCACCAGAAAACTACTTCTTCTTGGTGTGATGCTGTCACTTGTCCTCTCTGTGGACCACAGAATGCAAATGAAGTTATGAAGTCCCAGGTTGGCACCTATCATTTCGATAAGACCTTGCAATCCATTTCTTTAGCCTCTTGGTCCATGAGGTCATCCACAAAGTCTAGTTCTTTCTTAAGGCAAATACATGCCCAGAGAGCTGTGGTATTTTCTGATGAGTTCTTGCACCTAAGACTTTTGAAAAGGGTATCCTTAAAGTTTGATTGTAATGCTGCTCATATGAAAGCAAGCTAACATGTTCATTTGTCAGGGGCAGCCTCTTGATGGTGCAGCCACTGTAACATCACCATCAGCCTGTGCTGATACTGGGAGTTGCCCTGACCCAGGTGCAGGACCCTGCATTTGGCCTTATTGAACCAAATGAGATTAACAAGGGTCCACCTCTCAAGCCTGTCCAGGTCCCTCTGGGTGGCATCCTGTCCCTCAGGCGTGTCAACCTCACCACTCAGCTTGGTGTCATTTGCAAACTTGATGATGCAGACATAACCCTTCTGATAAGCCAAGAGAAAAATAAAAATCACTTTCTCTGTTTCAGAACTTCTTAACGACAGTTATCAAGAAAAATGCCAAGAGAGGAAAAGTGATTTCCCTTTTTCTGATTCATTTTATTGTGTACACAGGCAGAGCTTTAACATTGATTTCCTCTTTTTTCACAGATGTCCACTTTAAGTTGCCAAATTTCATTGTTCTCTCTGTCTCTTGTAGTGGTGGGGTTAAGAACATCTCACAGGAACCCTAAATCCCTGCACAAAAAGATATATTTTATCATGAGCATTCTGCTAATTACAGAAAGGGAAAAAAAGCATGCTATTCAATGATATTGTAATAATCCAGGCTATCATATGCTTCCTGTTCCTTTCTTAGGTTCAGAACTGTGTAACTGCACTGCCTAAGTACATATGAATACAGAGAGACCCTGAAAAGCTTTATTTATATGAATAAATGTATGAATATGTAACATGAAGTATTAAAATACAATATAAAATAAGATTTGAATCATCTACTGCTATGATAGGTTCACTCGGATGAAGAGTACCCATCCACCTTGTATTCTGCTCTCCCAGTGTCCTGCTGTGTTACCTCAGGTAAGTTTGCACCTGTGGTGTGCCTCAGATTCCTGCCTGTAAAAAATAGGAACTTTTATCTAAGCTGCTTGGAAATCCATCGGTGCGGAACAATAAATTCAAAAATCATATTATTTGTATGCAGGATCAAGCACAATCTTTGTTGAAATATGTAGTGTTAGTAAAATAGCAAATATCCATTTGTTCTTCACCTGTTAGTTCAAGCACAGTGTGAAAGTTCTAAGTGGCAACAATATGCAGCATACCTACTGAAATTCTAGGTGGAGACGGTTTTGTTTTGGTACTTATTTTGCAGATACTTCTGTGAGAAAGGTTGTCGAGTGTATAATAAAGAGTTAGTAAACTTATTATATGAGTTCAGAAGCACCATTATTTAACAATCAACACTTTATTTTGTGCATGGTTTTCCCATACCCAGCCATCAGGAGTTCAAGAACCTCTTTAAAACAGTGTATTCCTTCTAGAAACATATTCACTCACTTTAAATATGACTGATAGCAAATAGCAGCTGACTGAATTTAGGAAGGCTTATTTCATTATGCAATGGTATTCAGCAATTTTTCAAGCAATTAACTTTTCAATACTATATTTATTTTTATTGATCAATACAAGTTTTGCTGAGTCTTTTTTTTTCCATCTTTTGGATTATTAGAAGCTGAAAGAACACCAGCAACAGGTCACTCAGGAAATGTACTTTGTCAAGCAGTTATTGTTTTGGTTTGGTTTCTTTTTCCTGTTATCATGACTACTTTAACCTGCCATGACTGCGACTTCTTTCACAGTCCTGAAAGCAGATTTCTGCACTAGGATGTCTGGAACAAGTTCCTTCAGCTACATAATGACTTGCCTAGATTTTACATTTTGTAAGTGTCAGGCTCAAAGGTGCCTGTTAGATTTCTACTCAAAATATGGAAAATGACACAAACCATTGAAAGCTAAGAACTGGAAGATGTGCTGTTGGATAAAATAAAACATTTTACCTTTATATGGTTGCCATGTGTCAGTGATTGAAGAATACACTGCTAATGATAAAGAAGAAAGATCTAGATCCAGCCTTATATGCCTTTGTACAGCACTAAGGTCTGGTCCATCCTAAAATTTGAAGAAATATATCCAAATACTTGCAAAAGATCAGGATCTCAGAGCAGAATATTTCTCAAGAAAAAAAAAAATTAAGCATGGCTTTTGTGACAGCGAGAAGAAATCTGGAAATAACAAGTTAATGATAAATATTTCTTTTTTTTTATTTTAGAGAAAAAGTTTGTCCAGCCTATTTAAAACTCATTTAACATATTGCTTAAAACATTTTTTCTCAATCATCTTAAACTATTTCATAATTAGAAAGAAAAAATTGCATGGGAATAGATTCTGTCCCATCCAAGTAACAAGCTGCTCATTCTCCATGAAATGAAATGAATGCCATGGCCTTTTTAAGTGGCATGTGGGAGTTATATATTGTGAAAAGAGATGTAGAAATAATTCTGGAATCCACATAACACCTTTGGCAATAAATACCTCACTGCACATGAGCCCTCAGCATCCATTTCCACCTGAAAATTGTACCTCTTGTGTTTAGATATACTCTAACAAATGTGTTTATTCTCTAAAAAGTTATATACTGCTCTGACACTGGCATTAAGTGTATCCTGGAATTTGAGGTCACAACCATTCAGTCAATACCTGCACATCTACAGGAACAAGTGCATGAACACCTGTTTCCAGCTATGTCATCTTCAGGTCTTTAAGAACTAAATGAATAATTTTAAATTATTTTAAATACTGTGAAGAAAAAAGTTATGACCGTGGTCATACAATATTTCTATGTGTGCTTAACTTCAAGTGCATAAGTAGTCCCAGTAGTGTGAGAATTCACTGATGGAAGTAAATATGATTGTATTCACAAATTTGGATTGCTAGAGATGAAAAGTTGCTAAAAGCATAATAGGATTAGACCCCACATTATTTGTCAATGTATACTGCCCCGTGACTCTTCTCTAAACTTTGCTATTGACACTGCCCTCCACCAACCCACCCCCCTTGCCTGAAATTGGTACCCAGGAAGACTCTGCTCTGTGAGGTACTGGCTCTTACTTTAGCAATGGGATTAAAGTATGAAAAGGTTAGTACATACTTGAGATCTCTTCTTGCAGAAATATAGATAATAGAATCATAGAATCTTTGGGTTGGAAGGGACCTTTAAAGGTCATCTAGTCCAACCCCCCTGCAGTGAGCAGAGACATCTTAAACTAGAGCAGATTGCTCAGAGCCCCGTCCAACCTGACCTTGAATGTTTCCAGGGATTGTATTCAGGAACTTGCTGAGGGTGCACTTGATGCCACTGTGTCACTGATGAAGATACTAAACAGTACTGCTCCCAGTACTGACCCCTGAGGGACATCACTCGTCACTGATCTCCATCTGGACATTGAGCCATTGACCACTACCGTCTGGATGCGACCATCCAACCAGTTCCTCATCCACCCAACCGTCTACCCATGAAATTCATATCTCTCTAAATAAGAGAGAAGGATGTTGTGGGGAACCATGTCAAAGGCCTTACAGAGGTCCAGATAGATGACATCGGTAGCTCTTCCTTTGTCCACTGATGTGGTCACTCCATCCTAGAAGGCCACTAGGTTGGTCAAGAAGGACTTGCCCTCGGTGATGCCATGCTGACTGTCTCAAATCACCTGCCCTCAAAATCACCTCAAATCTCTCTGCCCTCCACGTGCCTTAGCATAGCTTCTAGGAGGATCTGTTCCATGATCTTCCCAGGCACAGACAGGAGGCTGAGAGGTCAGTAGTTCCCAGGGTCCTCCTTGCTACCCTTGCAAAATTGGGTGCAATGTTTCCCTTTTTCCAGTCTCCAGGGACTTTACTTGACTGCCATGACTTTTCAAATATCATGAAAAGTGGATTGGCAACTACATGAGCCAATTCCCTCAGGACTCTGGGGTACATCTCATCAAGTCCCATAGACATGTGCCTGTTCAAGTTCCTCAGATGGTCTTGAACCTTATCTTCTCTTACACAGGGAGGGACTTTGCTCATCCAGTCCCCATCTTGCAGGCCATCCCCTCGAGAGGTGTTGGGAAGAGACACTGCCAGTGAAGACTGAGGCAAAGAAATTTCAAGGAACCACTAGTGCACTCCAATTGGCCCTTAAAGTGGTATAAATTGGTTCAGGAGCACAATGTGCACCTCAGTACGGCTGACAAATAGTGATACAGTAATGGTCATTATATATCTTTTCACTCACTGCTGGTGTATGACCTCATATTATATTACCACAACGGACAAGATTTAAAGAAAAAGACAATGCCTAAATAAAAGGAAAGTGTTTGGTTTATGCTGTTGGTCAGCATACAACAGTATGAGTATGTTGTAAATCTTATGCAAAGATGGAAACATTATTGTAGGTCATGTTTCTATATGAATGTTTGCTCTCTCTACAGATTTTCTTACTCTTAAGTTTATCTAGAAACCTAAACAAGAGGCAGATCTAAAAACTGATTTTTATTGGTCTGAGGCTATTTGTTTCTACCAGTGACTGGAAGCAGCAGCCAAAAATAATTTGAACATATTTAATGTAAATAATTTTTTTTTAACTCTTTGTTTTATTAGCTATATAAAAAGAAGTGCAGCATGAGATTAGCTTTTTATGTGCTGATACCCAAATCCATAAGGATACATAAAGTCTTAAGAGGGAGTACACTATTAAATTTTTAACATTCCATTGTATGGTGGCTTTATATGCTGACATGTCCCAGCTCTAATCATCATATGACTTTTTAGGACATGAAAAGATACAACTTAAAGTATTTCTTCTTAAAGCAATGACTGTAAAGAAGGGGAAAATTTGCAGCCTCCTCCTTTTCCTATATGTGCTTTATCTACTGCTTTCTGTATTGCTCATGTTAATTATGAGCTGATAGAGTACAGTGTAAAGTCAGTAGGAATCATTCCATTGACGTCAGAAGGCGATTAGGAAAATTCCTAAACTCACTTGTTTCTTCTGGAAACACACACAACTTTGAAAAAAGCAAAGGTCTGCACTCTGTTGAAAATTTGTCCTGGGCAGGACTGCATGACTTGTGAACCCTGTCATATCAAGTTCCTCTGTCCTTCTCTCCAGGGTTTACAGTCTGCAGATTTGATCAGAGAAAAGCATTCGAATGATACATGGTTTGTTCTCAGAAAAAGCCACTTAACTGCAAGGCCATTGATCTGTTTGGATTCTTTAACATAATACTTTCACTGTTATTAAGTAATTTAATGCAGTACAATTTTTCATATCTTCTATCTGCAAGGCATCTATCCTCTATTGTTGGATCTTTGTAATAATTTACTAAATCCCACCTTCTGATCTCCTATACCTGTCACAGACAAAAATATGAAGAAAATATGCTTCAGCAACCCATACAAACAGGCTTGCATTCTGGGGTGATATTTCTCTAAGGACAAAAGATCTCTTCCATGGGAAAGATGGAGCTTTGGTCTCTCACCAGGGCACAGAAGACTTTGCTTTTGCTTTCATCCAGGTTTGACGTAACCTGTTTTAACTTCTCCATTCTTTCCAATTTTCCCCATTCATTATTGCTGTGGTAGCAGCATTGTGACCAGAGTACAATCCCAGAGAATCCTCCTGTACAACGCCAGTACCACTGGTACTGGGAAAGAGAAAACAGATGACTAACCAATTTCAAGCCACTTGTTATGTCAGCAAAAATTTTTTTGAGCAAAAAAGTTCAAAAGAATCCATACAGGGTCAAGGAAGTTGCTACAAGTTCAGACAGTATAGAAAACTTACATAATGTGGCCACTAGCCATGTGAAATACAATTGCCTTCTGTGGACGCAGACTGTCAATACCAAACCCTGCTTTAAATCCTTGGGATTCTACTTAGAATGTTTCTTGTCTTGGAGAATAACTACAAATGAAACATAGTCTTCCTATATTTTAATACCTTTTAGAGGAAACATCTTATTTGCTATTAAATGGAAATTTGTATTTCTTATTGTATTTGTTGTGACTCACAACTGATTGTCAGTTGAACAAAAAAACTAACTCTGCTACTTATTGATTCTGTGCTTTCTTTTTCTAGAAAACCCACTTAAACCTATGTACGTTAATATCGGTCAATATGTTTATCTTAGTTTTGCCAAGGTATCTTCCTAGTACCTTTTGTGCTTCTAATATTTCCCTTGTTTTGCAGTATTATCTCATTTTTCGTCTAAATTTTCTTTTAAACCTCAGGCAATACTAACAGTGCAGCAAGGGCCAAGTTGTTGACCAATTTAAACCCCTCTCAACACGACTGATTTTGAAGAAAAGTAGATTAATGACCTAAACAAAGGTCCACACAGGTTGTATCAGCGCAAAATTGTTGCCTTCAGAAGTTGCTGCTGAGTACTGGCTTCACTTATCCCCTAAATTATTACCAAGAACAATGCGTAGAACACTCCAGCACTGTCTGTTGTGAAGAATATAAAAATTAACCTCCCTTCAGGGTAGCGAACGTCATCCATACCAACTTTTTCATTGTATGGCCTATCTAGCACTGGAAAGCGTCTCATGGAATTCCTTTGCTAACACTAATGAACAAACATTTGTATTATTTAAAATTTCTGAGAAATTTCTTCAAATTGTTTTGTGACAAATCATAGAATGTAAACTGTTTAATGTTGGATTAGCTGAAAAGTCAGACTCTGAATTACCAATAATTACATAAATTATGACTTTGCTTTTCCTAATGTTTAGTTTCCTTTTTTTTACCTCCTACACCACAGGTACATATCCAGCAATCTATTTCTTTATTAGTATCCTTTATATGTTTGTATTCTCACAGTTTTCAATGCACAATGGATTAACAGATTTCAAGAATGAGCCCTCAAATTCCTTAATTTATAGGGTAATTAAGTACAGGTAATAAACAGGGTTTAAGTAGCAGGAACTTGATACATTTGTGCTTTCCCTTTACTCAACTGTAACTCCCATATGTTTTGAAGGTCTCAGTTTCAAGGTGCTTTCCTTCCAGCTGGAAAATGCAGAAAAATCAAGTATTGGTTATTACTAAGGAAAAAAGCATTATTTGACACATGTGAATAATATTAATTTTTTTTTCCAGGATGTCTATTGGAATAGAAGTAGTAGATAATTTGGAAGATTACAGACATGAATTTCATGACAGTATTCTGTAGTATGTAATTCAAGCTTTGTGGTGCTCAGTGTAATGAAGTATTAAATACAGAGAATTATTAGGGATTCATTCAGATGTTTTCTAGACCTTTTATATAGAAGAGTAATGGGGACATTCAATAGAACTGGAAGACAACAAACACAAAACTGATAAAACTTTATATAATATATCATTTGCCTATGTCACTAGTGCCACAAGAGGTTATTGAGGAGAACAATGTAACAGATCACAGGAAAAGAGAAGGTATGTATAGGAATAAAAAGAACATCCTCGATTGTATCTGGAAAGATTAAGAAATTGTATAAACAATTGCAGATACAATGTGAAACGACTTTGTGAAATGACTGTTTCACTCTTCCATATAAAATTTGAAAGTCCTGGGTGGTGGGTTGCTGTACAAGCCTTATTTCATGCTTTCGAGTGGCTCTATATTCTCACTATGCTGAATGCTAGGAAGTTGTGGGGGTTTTATAAAAAGAATGGGTATGGTGTGACAGGTTTACTGTGGAAACTGCCCTTATTTTTGTGAAAAATGGAAACACTCACAAATAAACTCTTCAGCAGCTACTTACTGATCAGGAAATTGATAGAGATGCATATGTATCCTTGTACCGTGCTCATAAATTGTAGCCACAGTGAGAGTACAAATAAAAACAAACATGTACATAAGTTTAATTTACCAAATAATGTTTTCTGGTAGTATTTTAAGTTAGATTTGGTTTGAGAGGAGAGTGATCACTTACTTGGAAAGAAAATTAATTTGGGAATGAAAAGCACGTCAGCTGTTGTCTTCTTTTAATTCAATAAACCAGGGCATGTGTCACATCACCAGCTTAACTATTTGGAAGGTAAAAGTAATTGCAGATTAAAACAGAAATGGCAGTGGAGATTGTTTCCTACTTTTTGTCTTGGAGATTTCAATAATATTCCTTTCTGTTCTCTGCTTGTCTCTTTGCTCTTTCTAACATTCTGAGGTGAGAAAGATCTTTGCAGAGCATAGTGATACTTTGAACTTCAGATACATGTGAATTTGATATATGATGCACCTCAACTCCCCTCTGTTAGTGAACTCAGTGGCACATCTTTTACCATTCCCACATGTCCAGGCTATTGTGTTTCAAACCACTATCTTTGGTTCCTCAGCGCAACTGTTATATCCATCTTTTTGTTTGCAAGGTACCTGCTCCTGTCTAGAGCCCTAGCATCATTATAATGTGAATAAAAAAATAACAGAACTTCCTTCCCTACAATTTCTGCCCTGTTCTGCCTACTTAGCCCAACCTTCAGCATCCTGTGATAACTCCCACAGGTTGGAGAAGTCTCTTCCCTCACCATAACTCAAATCCACAATATCTTCTAGCTCCCTCCAACTCATTGCTTTTAGCAAAAAACAGACTTTTTTTTCCCCCCATACTAACTACAGTTGCGGAAATGAGTAGTATAACATTAGTCTGACAAAAAGAGTACAGGCAAGAGATTTTTAAAAGACCTGAAGTGAATTCTAGACTTGGATTCACAAATTTGGACTCATTTTCTGAGTTTGTTTTTAAAACTACGCAGAAAGTTTGGCTGTCATAAGCTGTACTGATTTGCCAGTAATGAACCTCTGATGGGAGCAAGTATTTTACATTTCAGTTTTTAAGGCATAATGTTCTAAGATATAACCTGGCTTTAAGTCATATATTGCTTATTTACTAAAATGAATAAATAAGGTGTATGCCTAGTGACTTTGATGTAATGTTTTCAGAAATGGGACTCTGATTTTACAGATGACAGAAAATAATAGAGAGTAAGATCAGAAGTTCTATCTTATATTTTAGCTGTCACAAGTAACCTGCGATATTCTTCTGGAGAATCAGTCACAAAAAGTAGTGAAGTGTAAAAATTGTTTGAGACAAATCTCACATCAAGCGTATAAAATAAAAGCCTTATTAAAGTGTGGAATTTATTTATTAGTTGAAAGGTAAACATCTAACATATATTCTTAATTTTTTTTCTGAAAACAAGAAATTGTTTGAACATTTGTTACTCACTTCATCTAACTGCACACATCTAATACAGGAGAGTTAAGCAAAAGTCTAGCTTTCTAATAGTACAGTCATAGAAGAGAAAGCAAGAATTTGCCATTGGCCTCTGAAGGAAGCAAAACCATTAGCTGAGTCAAAGACTTAAACTTTTAAAGTGTGGATAGTCCCTGAGGATCCGTTTCAGCAAAGACAAGCGTGAGCACACTGGATGGGAACTGAAGAATGCTGGTGGGCAGAAGGACCACCCTGGGGAGCAGGGACATGCTCTGCCTGGGAATGTGAGCCGGGGGTTGGATCACAGCAAGGGGAGGATAAAGGCTTGCATAGAACCAGTGCTGTAATATGAGGCCACCCTACAAACCTCGCCACACCCAGATCGAGAGAGATGGCAGCAGCAGTAATACTTAGCAGGAGCATTTTTTCCACGTCTTGAGAAAAGTCCCTACTTTTGGCTCAAAAGCCAATGTTAAAAGCATCTCCTTATAATGTTCAAAAATTCTTATCCTACAGAACAATTACTTTCACAAGCTGGTTTTGACTGAACTTCTGTTTGCTTGTTTGCTTTTTTTTGGGGGGGGGGGAGGTGGGAGGGAGTATGGTATAACATCATTTAACTAGACTGAGTAAAGAGCTACACTAATATAACTGACCTGCTTCAGAAATTGAGCTGGCCCTGGGAGGACCTTATCCATGTCTTCTGGTTCTGTATTGGAGATAACGAGCCCTCATGGGATTCATCTGGTACAGGGAGAGGCTGTTCTGTCAAGTCTGCACAGTAAGCGTAGTTTAGTTAGAACAGCAGCCTATGGGTAAAGGAGATTGACCATATGCAGGAGGAATAAAACTACTTCTGATTACTGCAAATTAGATTATTTTCTAAGACAATTATAGAAGGAACAACTTTTTACATGTAGTAGATGTAATCTTTGGAAAGACCATGAAATATATAGGCAATAAAAAGAAAACTTTTTTAAAAAAGAAGCCACATGTTGTTTTGTCTTTATGAAGATATATTTCATTTGCAAACTAGACAAGGTTGGTCATATCAATAGGATGTAAAATCATGCAGAGGACATGAAAATTTCCTCCATGTTAACAACAGAACTTCCTCTGTGGAGATCAGAATCTCTGCACATGTGGTTACCAGGTACTATAAGTTTGCAGTCTGCTTTGCCATTGTCAAACAGTGTTTCAGACAGGACTGGGAACTGCAGCTGTGTTTAAGAAAGCAGACCTCTGAGATAATCAATTCTGTTAGGTAAACTTCTCATATTATTCAGAGTTCTTTGTTGTGAAATATAGAAGAACGAAGATTGTGTCCAAAAAAATCAGAGTTGGGGATGGCTGACGCAGTAGATTTATTGGATAGAAACTGTCCAATAAAAATGATAGTTCAAACAGTGGATCAGAGAAGGGAGTCATGGAGCAATTCCAATACCATCATCTTTTTCCCAGATCTGGGAAAAAAAAATTGAGAACCCAGATGTACTGGACAGATACAAAATAAAAAACATTCTACAAATCAAGCAAAGATCATGTTTATTTCTCACAGGATGTTAAAGATAACAGAGGGGTCATAAAGTGCACTGGGATGAGAGAAAACAACAACAGGACTTGAAAGCAGAAGTAAAAATAATCCTCATTTATTATACAGTACCTCTAATCAGATTCATGTGCAAGTCAGGATGTCTTCAGTCCTGAGTTACAAAAAGTTGGATGTGCAATTGCAGACACTGATAAGCTGCTTAGTACTTAAGTACTAAGTACTTAAGTACTGCAAGTACTTAGCAAGTCAGGATGTCTTCAGTCCTGAGTTACAAAAAGTTGGATGTGCAATTGCAGACACTGATAAGCTGCAAGTATAAGTACTTAACATGGGAATGTTCTTAATGCTTACTGTGCACTCCAATTAGATGATCAAAAATATTCTTTTTTTATTGCTGCTCTTTATGCAAACTATAACTGAATCACTTTGTGCAAAAGAGAAAAAAGTCTCAAAAGGTTGCTGCTTGAAAATCGTAGTCCTACACTGTTTTTCTTCAGTGAACAGAAGAGGGGAAATGCTTTTCTGTATGATCTGCTACATGGAAATAAAATCTGGACAGATAACACGTATGAAAGTATTTCTGCATCTGAAGTGTAGGAGGTAAGGGAACCAACAGATACTAACATCAGCATGGTTCAGCTGCAAAGTGTTGGCTTTCTCAAATATCCAGTAATGCCAGATTAAAAGTGCAGTTCAGACCTCCCGGAAAAAAAAAAAAAAGAGAGCGCAATGGATTTTCACCTTGTCATGAGCTTCACCTGATGTATGGTGGGCAAAAAGTCTGGGAATGAGAATGACGGCACCCCTAAAGCCACCAGGTTTATTAAGTTATAAAGTGCCAAATTTATGAAAATGTTTTGTAGTCTATATAAAAGTCATAATATATAAATGCCACTCAGATCTTACAGATGCAACTAACAGTCTAAAATGTCATCTATCAAATAACTTCATAGCAAAATTAATCAAAAACTCTATGCGAAGACCACGTCACATTGGAAAAGATGCCTAATTGATACTTTCTATGAATCAAATCCCAGAGTAGGTTTTGGAACTGACTTCATATTTCCTGTACAAAAATACATATAACTACCTATTTCTGTTTATAATAAAAAGTAAACAAGCTCAAAGCTTATATGAACAATCCAGCTGACCCCAAACAATTGTGTTATTTGAATGCAGTCACATGCAAAATATTGTATATAAGCATTTTGTCCTGATTTTGGACCCTTTGCTTTAAACTCCAATTTTTTTATGGGACAGAAAATCAAATTTCCAAACCTCTCTTTTTGTTTTCAACCCTTCAGCTTGAGTAAAGTGAAAAACCCACGGACAGATTTTTCATCGAACTGAATAATACCAAGACTTTCACACCCACCTCTGTATCAAGATCAGAGGCTCACAATTTGATGTCCTGGCTAATGCAGCACTAAGCTTTCTGGTTAGTATAGGCAATTTCTCTCTTTAAAATACGAAATTTGCAGGAAGCCTAGATGGCCTACACCTCAAATGACCAAGGAGAAAGATGAATGGTGTTTCAACAACTGAGTACACAGAAGCAAACACCTTGGTAAAATTTAAAGTCTACAATTTCAACACTGACAGATTTGGCAGGTAGTTTTGCACTTCCCAGATCCCTTCCCGTAGTTCAAACAAATGTCTGATACAAGAAAAGAGTAACTTCCCTTATGAGAAAGCAAGTAATGGTAAAAATTCTCTCAGCCCAAACAACATTTGCAAGCAATTTGTTCCTGATGCCCAAAAGGACAGAGGAAGGAGTATTAATCTGTGATAAATCTGGAGAGACTGAATGCTGGAGTACTATACCAGTACATGCATTGTAAGATGAAGCGCTCCATCTCCTAAGAGACATCTCAACATGGGACAACTAGATGGTGAGATTAGACCTGAAGGACGTCTCACTATCCTGCTGGTGAAAAAATGTCAAAGGTTCCTCCAGACTTTGCTGGGAAGGAGAGCGTTGGCAGTTCTCCAGCCTACCATTTGGCCTCTTGTCAGCTCCATGGTAGCAGCCTTCTGTGAGCGAGGGCTTCGGATAATAGTCTGTTTAGACAACATGCTGACTATGGTACAGAACAGAGAGCTGTTAGCAGCACAAGTTGATTTGGTGAAAACAATTCTCAAGAGCCAGAGTTGCTGAAAAATGACCAGGAATCAAATCTGGCTGCTGCCCAGAAAAAAAAGTTCCTTGGATTTGCAGTCCTGACGTCTCTGCTTCAGAGGCTTTTAGACCTTTCCAGGGTGTATAAGAGAAACTATTTGGAAAGTAAAATGGCTATGAGGAGACAGTCATCTACCCCACGGGGACAGTTAATGTCAGACTAACTGAATTTAGAGAGAAAAACATATATTAGGTCATCCCATCCATCTTGTCACAGAGTGAAGGAAGGTACTGCAATCTCAGGTTCATTTGTTTTCTTTCTCATTATTTTTAAAAATTTCAGAGTAATGGGCCCACTCCTTTGGAAGGCAATTCTATAACCTTGTTATAAGGTTTTTATATATGAAAATTATTTTCTTAATCTCCTGTATTGCTGGTTATGTACACATACATAATTTTCTATGCCCCATATTGGTTAGCCACAAATTTATGATAGTGAGGAGCACTTCCCCCTCACATTCTTATTTGTTTATTTTCTCCAATATGAAAAAGTTAAAAATGTAGTAAAAAAAATTAAGTCCTTACTTAATAAATTATTTTCTTCACCTTTTCAGCAAAAGGGGAAGTAAGAATCTTAAAGAAATCTTTTTCGTTTTCAGTGGGGCTTTTTTTGCTTTTAAAAAAAGCAAAATTCATTTTGTGATGAAAGTAGTGCTCTTTATGAATTACCCTCCTCAGTAAAAACTTTTGTTTGAAAAATTGGGAGATCCCCTTAAGAATATGTCAGTATCCTGCTTCTCCTAATTGTCTCTCTCTGTTGCAGTTTTGGTGTCTCCATAACTAAAGACATAGAGACAGCAGGAAATTTTGACTTAACAGTAATGCCACTTTCTATGCAATGGCTGGATTATATCACACATTAACAAAAAAGTTCTGGAGGAAAAGTTCCCGTTAACACATTGCTCTCTGGATATACATTATCAGACCATTCATGTGTTGTAATTTTTCTGTCTGCAAAATTTGCATTCCTATAAACATATCCTTAGTACCAGAGTAAAATGCTTCTTAATGTAATTTGGGACATAGCACATAAACAAGGAGAGAGAAGAACAGCCCATGGCTTGTTTTGTCCTTAAAGACAATCTGTGAATATGCATGAACTTGCTTTGTTCATTTAGAATCATGGAGTTCTTTTAATGTCCTTTCTGGCTACTGCTTTTAAATAACTTCCCCTTACTTGAGAGCCTAGTGCAACAGCAACTAGGATGCAGCATGCCTCTGGACCCAGGATGTTGCCCTCAACAGAGTGCCTAAAAAGATTTAGGGAGATTTAGAGAGCTGAGCTAAAAAGAAAATGGTCATATCCTCACCTGACTAAAATTGGCAAAGCTCTGGTCTTCAGCAAAATATTTAAAATTTAAAAAGTTGGGGAGAGTTGAAGAAAAGGTGAAGTAAATAGCGAAGCACAGAAACACAAGCTGAGACTAACATGCACACATTTAAGCATTTTTCAGTCCTGTCTAATTTAGTTCAAATAAACCAAAAGTGACAGTATATGAACATTTGTGAAATGAAAAGTGGATATTAAAAGTTGGACATCAATGGCATTGCGTAAATCCTTTTACGTCCATGTAAATTCTTAAAACTTTATTTTAGAACAGCAGATATTCAGTGACTTTTTTTAGGTTAAATGCAGTACAGATGTGGCTACAGTAATTTCATAGTTTAAGCCTTGGGCACATGGAATTTAAAACAGAACTTCATCACTATAACATTACAGAGTCCTTTCTCCACTGAAAAAGACATGAAGTAGGTACATTAACTCCAAACAATCATTACGTTAGCACAGTACTTCTCAGTGCTAACATTTCTATTTCCCTGCTGAAGCATTATGTACTTATGTAGCCCCTATTATTATAGTTCTCTCAAAAATTTCTTATGTATTTAGGGGCCAATTACCCCTTGAGACAGAAAAAAACCCACTTATTCCTATTTTATGAGATGAGGAAACAGGACTTGGAGGACTGGTGCCTTACCTAAGGTCACATAGCAGTGGCTTGAACTCAGCCTTCTCTAATGTAGGCTTAGCACCTTTGCTTCTGAATTGGCCTGATATCCTGCTTGAGAAAGTCTGTGCATGGTATCTCACTAAATAAGTTACGAGATCAAAGAACCCATTGCTAATATTGGAGCCTTTACTCAAAAATATTGTTTTCAGAAATCCCAATTCTTTCAGAAAAACAAACAAAAGGTCATTGTCCAGCCAGCGGTGTCCAGTTTACTTGGAGAAGTACAGCACTATATAACTGAAAGTCTATCATGCCAGATAACAGAAAAAAAATATTATTTACAACATTAATCCATACTTTTCATTTTTGGTGTCCTTCATAGCCATACTAGCAATGGGTGGATCAATAGTACCTTCACCCACACATTGCAGCCATGAATGGGAAGTACCTTGTACGCATGCAATAGCACACAGCGGATTTCTCTGGACATCCCCAAAACTGCAGACTGTCATGTGGCACTGAAGAATGTAGTCCTTTAGTTATTAGCCATTTTCTCCTCTTTTCCACTGTATAACAATGAAATGACCGATGTTATCAGCATTTTCTGATATTTTTCTTGATAATGCATAACATACACTGCCCCTGATTTTTACATTACTGTTTTCTTAAACTTCCATTGTGTTTTAAACACACACACAGACACACACACAAAAACCTCTGCTTTAAAATTTTTCTGTTGAGATCCCCAGAAGCTAAAAATCCTTAGAGCTGCCACTGCTTAAGGTGCAAATATTTCAAGGTATCTCTCCATCAGCGACAGTGTGGGAAGAGATGGTATTATAGAATCAGAGAATCATAGAATAGTTTGGGTTGGAAGGGACCTTGAAAGGTCATCTAGTGCAACCCCTCTGCAATGAGCAGGGACACATTCAGCTACATCAAGTTGCTCAGAGACCCCCATCCAACCTGATCTTCAATGTTTCCAGGGATGGGGTGTGTACCACCTCTCTGGGCAACCTGTGCCAGGGTTTCAACACCGTCATTGTGAAAAATTTCTTCCTTATATCTAGTCTAAATCTATCCTCTTTTAGTTCAAAACCATTACTCCTTGTCCTATTGCTACACGCCCTTCTGAAAAGTTTGTCCCCATCTTTCTTATAAGCATCCTTTGAGTACTGGAAAGCTACAATAAGGTGTCCCCGGAGTCTTCTCTCCTCCGGGCTGAACAACCCCAACTCTCTCAACCTGTCCTCAGAGGAGAGGTGTTCCATCCCCCTGAATCCCTCTGATCTTTTGTGGCCTCCTCTGGACCCTCTCCAACAGGTCCATGTCTTTCCTGTGTTGAGGGTTCCAGAGCTGGATGCAGGACTCCAGGTGGGGTTCCACCAGAGCAGAGGGACAGAATCACCTCCCTCAACCTGCTGGTCATGCTGCTTTTGATGCAGCACGGGACATGATTGGCATTCTGGGCTGTGAGTGAACATGTCCAGCTTTTCATCCACCAGTACCCACAAGTCCTTCTCGGCAGGGATGCCTTGATCCCTTCATCCCCCAGAGTGTACTGATACTGGAGGTTGCCCCAACCCAGGTGCAGGATCCTGCACTTGGCCTTGTTGAACCTCATAAGGTTGACAAAGGCCCACCCCTCAAGCCTGTCAACGTCCCTCTGGGTGGCATCCTGTCCCTCAGGCATGTCAACCGCACCACTCAGCTTGGTGTCATTTGCAAACTTGCTGAGAGTACACTTGATACCACTATGTCACTGATGAAGATATTAAACAGTACTGGTCCCAGTAGGGACCCCTGAAGGACACCACTCGTCACCAATCTCCATCCTGACATTGAACCGTTGACCACTACTCTCTGGATGCGTCCATCCAACCAGTTCCTCATCCACGCAACCATCCACCCATCAAATCCATATCTCTCTAAATAAGAGAGAAGGATGCTGTGGGGGACCATGTCAAAGGCCTTACAGAAGTCCGGACAGACAACATTGGTAGCTCTTCCCTTGCCCACTGATGTGATCACTCCATCCTAGAAGGCCACTAGGTTGGTCAGGCAGGAGTGATGCCATGCTGACTGTCTCAAATCACCTCCCTGCCCTCCACATGCCTTAGCATAGCTTCTAGG
Organism: Phaethon lepturus; assembly: GCF_000687285.1. Lineage (NCBI taxonomy): Eukaryota > Metazoa > Chordata > Aves > Phaethontiformes > Phaethontidae > Phaethon > Phaethon lepturus. Next base: position 55,308 of record NW_010559615.1, on the reverse strand, counting down.
AGGATCTGTTCCATGATCTGCCCAGGCACAGACAGGAGGCTGACAGGTCAGTAGTTCCTTGCTACCCTTTTTAGAAATGGGTGCAATGTTTCCCTTTTTCCAGTCTCCAGGGACTTTACTTGACTGCCGTGACTTTTCAAATATCATGAAGAATGGATTGGCAACTACACCAGCCAATTCCCTCAGGAATGCTGGGATGCATCTCATCAGGTCCCATAGACTTGTGTATGTTCATGTTCCTCAGATGGTCTTGAACCTGATCTTCTCTTACAGAGGGAGGGACTTTGCTCCTCCAGTCCCCATCTTGCAGACCATCCCCTTGAGAGGTGTTGGGAAGAGACACTGCCAGTGAAGACTGAGGCAAAGCAGTCACTGAGTACCTCAGCCTTCTTCTTGTCTGTTGTTACCAGTTTTTCAGTCTTGCTGATGTGCAAAGGGGGTTATGATTTCTTTGACCTTCCTTTTTTGGCTGACATACCTGTAGAAGCGAAGCCCTTCTTATTATTCATTGCATCCCTTGCCAAGTTGAGCTCCAGCCATGCCTTGGCCTTCTTATCACATGAATTTGTGAAAGTACACCTGCTTTACAAGTTTCCATTTCTCTGAGAACAATTAGATATTGTACAGTGTGTACGTTCACAGGTGCTCATAGACACACACGTACTCAATCCTATTTGGAAAAGCAACATAACTTAATTTTGTTATAGTCATTAGAGCTAACATGATGTGATGATTTTTTCATATTTTAGGAAATGATCTGCATTACATACATTCCTAATACTTCTCCAGTTTCCATACTTTCAGATAAGAAAGCTTTATGCTAGAAACCTTAATGTAGCCATATTAGATAGTTAAATACTAATGACCTGTACACTGGGTGAGATCTGCAGTCCCAAATCCTGCCCATAATGGTAGAAGTTGGAAACAAATATTTTTTAAAATCTCCAGAAATTGTCAAGGAAGGCTGGAAAGTTCATTCCCAGATTTAGACTAAACTTCTAGTTTCCCTGTCTTAAAAACAAGGAAATTAGTTTCAATGATTAAACAGAAGACTTGGAGTATAAATATACATATAAAAATATGACCTCATTTTATTAAACTAATTTACATTATCCTTTTGTAATGCCATGCTTTTAAGAGAGAGAAAATCTTCACAGTTTACTTAAGTGACCCACAGGCAAAACCAGATAAAACCTTCTTAATAAAGGAATGTACAAATTAGCAAAACAGGCAGAATCAGATACAACCTTCTTAATAAAGAAATGTACAAATTACCAAAACATCATTAACACACCTTTCTGGTTAGGTTACCATATTTTCTCCATTATACAAGAAGCTCTCTTCCTGGCATAAAAAAGATGTAATAGAATTAAATTGTCTTAGAATAGGACCTGGCTTCCCTGAGATACACAGAAGGCAGGAAGCTTTCTACATGAGTATCACCACTGTTAACGGAGGTGGTGTAATGCTCCCTAAGCACAACAGGGCTCAGGAGGTGCGATTATGGATTAGATCCTCATTCCAGGCTACCCTCTCTAAATTATCATCTAAAAGACAACTAGCACTCAAAGGCAGAAATCTTAGGGTTTCTGATTATCTCTTGCTGAAGACTAGCAGGAGATTAAGTCATCCAAATCTAATTAAGTGTTAGACTGTTAAATAGAAATTCCAGAAAACAGAGAGCAGCTGATAAACTGACTTTGTACTGGGTCCTGTTTTCGCTTCTACCATTGACCTCCTATACATCCTCAGTCCAGCTGTGCCACTTGACCATGTCCCTTTTACACCATATCTGTCTGTGGTCTCTTAGTGTTTGATCAGTTTCATAGTGGAAAAAGGTGGATGAAAGTCGCTTTGTTATTTTGGGGTTTTTTGGATTTTTTTTTTTACCACCTTGAAATACAATGTTTGGTAAAAGGCTAAATATAACCATGAAATGCAAGATACAGTATCACATATATGTTCTGCCATTTCCGTTCCTAATGAATATTTTCTGAATGTCATTACATCATGTGATGTGATTCCACACCAGCAAGGGTTGTTTTCAATTACGTGCTATTGTGAATGCAGTACCCTCAAAGGAGACAGTGAATGAATACCAATTTGTGGAGAGATCTATTAAATTTGGACAGTGTTGAGAACGTTAATGCTTTCCTTGAAATAATAGGCATATAATGCTTTCTGTACAGTTCCTTCCACCTGACAAACCAAATAAGAAAAGAAATGAAAAGAAATGATCCCAACTAGATCAGCTGATCCAGCTCTGATGTGAAAATCTTCAGGGGTTACTAAAATTCATTAATAGTAACATTACCATGAGAGCACATTCATCCCAACCAAAGCCATTTAATTATACCTTGAAGTTTTGAATTATATTTGCTTCAAGCAAATTTCAAATCCACTTGAGTTTTGGGTATAAAGTTCATCCTGTAAAATAGCACAATTTGCTTAAGCGTTTGTTTTCCTGGGGAAGGTGCTTTGCAGAGAGTCTTCCTCCAAAACAACAATCCTGCAGGGCCAGCCCTTCTTCCTGACTTTAGAAGAGCCACCAGTAGCTTTTATGCAAAGTGATATGCCCAAAGGCCACACACTGAGTTAGTGACAGAGCCAAGCTTGCAAACAAGGGACATTTTTGTGTTTGCTTTCTTTCTCCTGGAATAAAAGAAAAAAAAAAAAAAGAGAAACCTGAAAACTGAAAACTCATCTTTGTAAGGGATGAGTAACTATGAGACAAAACTATTTATCTTTTCCAAAATATTGGATGCAATTCAGCAAATGCTTTAGCCTATGCCTGTTTTGAAGCAGAGGAGGATGTCAAGAACACACAGAAGACCTTTTTGAGCTGAATCTAAAATAGGATAGTACAGGTAACATGGAAAAGAATTTGACAAATCATCTCAAAACACTGCAAAATGTGAATAATTTGAAACCTATCTGCATCCTTTAAGTGTTTGTTCTGGTGTCTCACATTCCAGTACGCTATAAATCCATTGAGCTGACAGCATTGTAATGCTAGAAGAGTGTTTACAAATCCATTGCACTGGCACAATGGCATTATGCTATGAATACTATTCTATTCACTCCATTCTGGTCTCCAAATTTACACTTAATTGGAAAGGTGGTTTTTATTTATTGAAATACAATCCTTGTCACAAATACACTTTTGTTACTGTCAAACGAAGCTATAAAGAGATGATGTGCTTACAAAATGAATTGAACACACTGAGTTACTGTGAAGGAATCCTCATTAATCACTGCTGAGAGATAGTTCAAGTAAAGTTTTAAGGGTCAGAGTTGCGTTTGTATGAAGGTACAACATGTGCAAGGCAATGTCTTGAGACATCACACCTGTGATGTTCCAAGAAAGGAACAGGAACAGCTCTAGGCAGTCTGAAGCCAGAGGTTTCTCCTACTGCACTCATTGGATCACCGAGTGGTTACGAACTGTTTGGTAGGAAAGGGCACCTTGTCAATGGCATTTATCCCCCAGGCAGTCCCCTGTCATGTTCATTGCTGTTGACAGTGCTAGTGAATGCCCTTGTGCTAACGAGGGCAGGTAGCTGGCTCCCAGGCATCAATATGTTACACTGCAGGAGGGATCCCTGTTACCCAGCACTGAAATGCTGACAAGCCTAGCTTCTGTGCAGGGCATTTTGTCGATGTTACCGACATCTTGCCTTTTAGGATGTTTGGGAGAATGTTGAAGAGTCATCACCCAACAACAGCCTGGGAAGCTGCCCAGGTGAAGTGTAATGAATAAGAACCTAATGCTTCCTATGCTTTTTTTAATGTGTAGACTCCATACACAATAAAGGGTTACTGAATATCCTATAACAAAATCCTCAAACAAATACAAGGATACTTTATGGCCTTCTTGTTAATCATCAGTCACTACTGTTTTGCCTTTGGAATCCAACCCATCTCCAGGTGCCTTTTGCTTTCCTGGCCCCCCTCTCACAGCTTTGACCAACTTCTATTAAGCCCTTGAATTTTACCTCCCTAGACCCCCTACATTTTCCAATGGAAATGCTACGGCTCAGCTACACCCTGCTGTACATCTCCATGGTTCTTTCATAAACTCACAAATACTCCAAGCCAGAAAACACAGAGTTCTGTTTGTTACTCTCAGGTGACCTCTCAAATGGGCTTTCAGAGAGAAATCTTTCACTCCAGCTTGTTTTTCTTTCCTGAAGACAAAGACAGGTGTTGTGTAATGATGACAACATTATCCTGCAAGTGCTATCAGGTAAGGGAGAGCAGCAGAGGAAATGGAAAGAAGAGCTCTGTAGTCCCCAATGCATCTCTCTCATGCCCCTGTTTAAGTAGGTGTATACTGAACTGTTTCACTTAAGCCAGACTAAGCCAAAGGGATTTTTATGTTTACTAAAATAATCTGTGCCTAATTCATGCCCGGTAGGTCAATTCACGTGAGTTTACTTTATGCACTATTATCAAGCTGAGATTTGCTGCTTAAAAATGGATTGTTAGTCTCAAAAACAAACATAAATATGAAATTTTTAAAGGAGTAGAAAAGTACATCTATGGGTGTGCCTTTATATTATTTGGAGAATTAAACAACTTCTGGAAATGTAGACAGTTAAATTAATGTCTATCTGAAGTTTCAGTGGTGAAAATTATTCATAAAAGCTGTAAACTCACTGTCGTCTTCTTCCCCCAGCTTTACATGCTGAACATGACATCATATGGTAGGGAATATCCCTTCGGTCAGTTGGGGTCAGCTGTCCCAGCTGTGTCCCCTCCCAGCTCCTCGTGCACCCCCAGCCTGCTCGCTGGGGGGGTGGGGTGAGAGGCAGAGAAGGCCTTGACTGTGTGTCAGCACTGCTCAGCAGTAACGAAAACATCCCTGTGTTATCAACACTGCTTCCAGCACAAATCCAAAACACAGCCCCATACCAGCTACTAATCCTCCCAGTATTACCCTCAGTTCTGGATTCCACTCTTTGTGTTTAGGACGTGTGGCATCCAAGAGCTAGTGACAATATTTTCAGGGAGTACTCTTGTCAGAAGAGCCTGCGGTCCCGGCTCCTCTCTGTTCCTCTATTTTGTCCTGGTTTCCTCCTTCCTAACGATGCAACAACCACAAATCAGCTTGTCTGTCTTTTGAAATGACAATTTGTATGAAAATACTCTCCATGGTTCTGCTTGGAGACAGATATCTTGGGCTCTTATAATATTTCATTTAATCGGTTAGTGGATATAAAATATATGTAAATGCATTAGAAGGATTTCTCTGTGCCTAATGCCTTAGGCAGCTAAAGTTCCTTAGTGAGTCCATGGGCTTACTAACCTTATCCAGTCTGATCTGTTTAATTCTGTACACATAAACTGAATGTGGAAAATTAACAAAATGTATTAAACAACACATATTCCATATCCAGGATATCTGTTCTTCCTCCGGTCTTAGCTGCTCCCCATGAAAACAAGGGAGAAGATGCAATTGACACCAGTTTTCCAATGCTCTCCACCCCCTAAAAAGACGGCTAGGAAAGTAATGGAGGGAAGAAATTAATAGGAGGTGCATAAATAGCCATTAAGGGGAAAAATCCATACATAGAGCAAACAGCAATTTGCTAGTGTCCTGTTCCAGTGTTAGGTTTTTATTCTAGAATTGTTATAAAATCTGAAGTAGCCCTGCCATTTTCTTTTTCTTTCTAAAACCTGAGTTGTCCTGTCTGGCTTTTATTCAGTCCTTCAGACAACCTCTTTTTTTACTAGTTTTTAAATGACTTAGAATGGATGTGTAGAAAGAATAAAGAAAATAAGTGGTTCTTTCACGTCCATCAGAAAGAAGAGACTTTTATCACTGTTCTCTTAATCTTGTGATGAGTGTGAGGACAGAAGCCACTGACTCAAACAAATTACTGCACTTAGTTGTGTTCAGCTTTGCAAAGTAGGATAAGCCAAACACTGCTGCTGCATGTGAAAGTCTAAGAATAAAATAATTTCATTAAGTGCTTGTAATTGCCCTTCTAATATTTCTGATTTCTAAGAATAATATCTACTATTTAGTAAAATAAATAACCTGTAGTCTAGGTTTTAATAATGACACAGTATTTCTATTCAAAATCAGGTCTCAGTTCACTCAATAACTGTAAAAAAAAGCTTATGATTTTTCATACATCACACTTCTAAAGGTTTAAAATTATGATTTTTTTGGTTCTTTTTTCAAATCTTTCCCAACCACACAGCTGAGATGGTTGAATCTCAACGGACCCATGCAATATAAATAAATTTAAACAATAAACTCAGAGGATTAATTAGCTGAAGATAACTCCAGGATATTTTTGAAGTTTAGAACCGTATAATTATGATGTGAGTTTGTTACAGTAATATCCTATGATTGTTACTAAAGGAAATACAAACCACTTTATATAAACAATGTTTCTGGCAATTCTATGCTTTAGCATCTAATCCTATAATGCTGTTTAACTAAATAATATTTTCCATATAAAGTAATGACCTAGAGGTCCAGGATCTCTTTAGGTCCTTATGCTCCTTTCTGGAAAACCTTGCCAAAATATATTATCAGTAATATATTTATAATATTTGCATGACTAGACCTGACTAAGAACACAAATTTTATTTTTTCAGCAGACTTGATTGCATGGGACCACATTTCTGAAATGTTTATTAAGCTTTTGCTGGATTCAGTTTTTTTCTCTATTTAAATTCCAGTCAAGAGTAATTGCAATTTTACCCAAGTAAAGATAAATTCTGACTGTGAGAATTCCTTCATGACTTGCCACAGGCATTTTTTCTCCATCCTGCAGTACATAAAAATGTCTTATCTGTGCATAGGTAACTCTATTCTAGCACAGAGGACACACAGCTTCGGAGTTTATAATGGAGGAGTATCACAAGAAAGGAGATTTTGATCCCAAAATATCAACTTTTAGATAAATGTAGTTTGTACATTGATAAGAGGCTGACATTCCAAAATGCTAGGACCATTTTTGTATTTCAGTGTTTAAAGACTCATAGGTGATTATCTCCATGCCTCTAATTAGGGCATGGCCAGAAAAATTATTCTGGCTGCAGCAGATCTTGGGTTAAGACAGAAGTTTATTACCCCTCAATGCTGCAGGTTTAACTATTCACCTACCCACTACAACCCACTCTCTAATGTGTGGGCTGAAAACTTGCCTCTCGTCATCAGCCTCCACAGATTTGTTGTTGCTGTTGTTGTTCGTGCTGTTCCCTCCTCTGGGTTGTCATCTCAGCTGGCCACACCGAAGGCAGTGCACCTTCCCCTGCATCGCACCAACGCACATGGTCGCGAAGCCACTGCAACACTGATCAGCAAGATGATGAGCAGCATACTAAATCCCCTTGAGTCTATGGCCATCCAGATCACTGCTGAGGGTTAGGTGGGCTGGGGTTAAAGATTTTTAGAAAGAAAGGGGCCTTTTATTCCTTTTCTTCTTCTGATGTGTGAAGAATAACCTAGATGTTCTTCTAAATCAGCCTTCTTGCTACTGATTTTTATTAAACAGGGCCCTCTTACAACCTGTACTGAAGTGAAATTGTATCTTGTGAAAAGCAAGCAACACTCTGGGATGAAGTAGAACTGTATTTAGACCTTAAAAAATGCTATCCAGAACAAGGGAAAGGAATGGCAGGTGCTTTTAGTTATGGGAAAGAATTAAGCCAAGTGCACACTGAGGCAAAATGAGTTCTGTTTTCAGGGTTGGGGCAGATTGACAGATGGGGTATGTAATTAAGATGAAAAAAAGAAAAGGCTGAAAAATTTCAGGACTTAAATTAGGAATGGCATACAGAAAGCAAAGGGAGAATGCCAAAACAATATAATGATAATGGTAGTCTTCAGTAATACAGAAGGGCAGAGTTAGATGTCATTTCCCTCCTCTGTAGTGAAGGGTTGTTATTGTGACCTTAGATTAATTGTTTGGTTTCTTTGTGCTGCATTCCTTTGTGCAAGCAAATCTCCCTGCAGGACTGTGAGGATAAATAAGCTGAAGACTGTAAGGCAGACAAATAAGCTAATAGTAGGGACAATATGAGTAACTTATATCCACAGGAGAAAGAAAGAGATCCATCAGCAGAGCTTGAAGTGAAGTCCAACTTGCAGATCTCTATTTCCAAGCCAAATTTAGCAGTGCAGCTGAGTCTAACTGGGTAATATGGGACTGAGATATATAAGAAGTTAATTTGTCCAAAAAGATCAGAGGTGGTACAGGACTGAGACACTAAGTTGAAATCTTATCTAGAACAATATTTAGGTTATTCAAGATTCCTCATTTGAGGGACTAGATGAAGGAAGAATATTTAGAAGAAACATTGCAATGTATTTCAAAATAATACATTCTTAAATTGCCTAATTCATGAATATATTATCTGCCACTAAACCCATACACATAGAAGTTGGATTTTTCTGTCCATAATAGAAAAAAACTCTTTCATGAAGCTAAATAAGTCACTACGTTGTGTGAAAAACTAATAGTAGATGCAGAAGTTAAAGAGAGATACTTCACACTTTCTTGTGAGAAGCCAGAAGTCTTTATTTCATTGTTATGGAAGCTCCCATGAGATGCTTTTTGTGATCAGTATATTCATAGTTCCTTTGGGACAACATTTATTATTACAAAAAGTATCACAGCATTTGAAATCAGAAGTAAAAAAATTTATTACAGTTTTTATGAGGAGAATATGAATCTCTAGTGAATACAGCACATAGAGAAGTGAATTTATTATAAACTGTATAAAGAAGTGCTCTTTTGAATACTTAACACACTCTGTTATGTCTTGTAAGTAAACTTTTCATATGAAACTCCAAAGTCCAGAGATCAAGCTGACCTCAAAGACCTAACCTTTCACTATATCTATCTGTGCATTATGGATTATCCATCTAAGCCTTGACTCAGCAAAGTATTTCAGCATGAATTCAACTCATTTTAAGTTCTTTGGTGAGCTAAAGTGATAACAGCATAATGCAGAATTCTATTTTATTGAACAAGGTGATAGATAAATAATTTTATCTGTTTACTTTCTACATTTTTGAAGAAAGAAGTGCTGATAACCAGTTTTGATGTTAAGGTTTTATTTTCAGACTTTTTATAATAAGGCCTATGGCCCTTCTTCATAAATACTTAATTACTGAAGAATTTATCCTGACATGAGTATTTTTTGCAAATCAATAAAACTATGCATCTAAATGAGTATAACAAATTACTGGTTTAAATGTATTTGAAGGATGAAGATGTAAATCCATATAAGGAGTTAAAATTTGACTGTAGAAAAAGAGACTGGTATTCTGTTCAATTATGAGAACTAACTGTGTAAAGAATGACTGTTTGTTCCTGGGAGTATTCAATGGAAGAAAAATATTAATGAGAAAGGCAGAAAATAAACTCCAGTAAGATGGCATGGCCTTGACTCTTACAGATGACAATATTGACAGTGTCAAAAAAGCTTTTGGGTTATTATAAATTAAGGATAAATGATGTACTTCCTACCAGAAATATTAAGCTTGCAATGGCCACCAGATTAATTTCCTCAGTGTCTCCCAGCTCCCTACATTGTGCATCTAGGAAAAAATTCTGCCTTTATTGAAATCAATAGCAAAATGCTAATTGCTAGCAGTGGAGACAAGATTTTTCCTTGGATGAAAACCTACATCCCCAGGCAGACTTAAGTCCTGCCTCTGGGACAAGAAAATAGGGAAAATACTTCTGAGACTCACATTAAGGCTATGAAGAACATAGCTAATACTTAATGAGCAGATGACGCCATGTTCAGTCTTGCATATCCACCCAGCCAGCTACGCTGCTAAAAGGCAAATTCAGGATACATAGAGCCAAGCGTGCTGATGACGTGAACTAGCAGCTGCTTTGGAGTCTGCACTGCCATATTTGATAAAATGTGTCCCATGGAGGTTAGCACAGCTGACCTCTGCGGGTGTGTGGCTCGCAGTCCTCAGTGCTGAAGCCATCGCAGGAAGCTGGTCTAGCAGCAAGAGTCAAACCCAGCAGAAAACATGGTGCATATTGCCAGCCTTCTCTCCAGTTTCTGACTCCTTCCCCCTGAATGGGACAATTAAAAAAAAAATTAATTTAGACAGCAGCACGGTTAGGAGTTGCAGAAGAGAAGAGCAACACAGTTTACACAGTTTTAATATATTGTCTTTAAGTTTGTGATGGGTGAAACAAGAAAACTGTTCCAAATACAGGTTTGGAAAAAATAAAGAGGCAGCTGTGCTTATGTAACTGAAGAAAATATTAGCCCAGCCTCTACCTGCTCACGCATTGAAAGGAAGACTTTTGAACCTTGACGCATTTCCACATAGCACTAGGCATTTATTTTTACGCTAGTGCCTTTATTTTTGTCTTCAGTATGGGTTGAGATAATTTCAGTTCCAGTGAGGGTGAAACTTAAAAAGATTGGTAAATGAGCTGTTTTAGTGAAAACGCTCGTAAGTTCTTTTGCTATGCAAACCTCTTGATTGTAAACATCTCTGGGAGATTTCCGTAATTCTTTCTGGTCAGATGGTAAATGCCATAAAAAAGGCCTCTCTCAGTGTTTTTCTGGTCTTGCTTGCTTGTGGCTCCAGAGAGCTCCCAAAGGAGGAAAATGAACAAAGAAGCTGACTGAAATTTTTAGACCTCAGGGAAAATTTTCATGAGATTAACTTCGAAGAGATATTTGGTGGGTGGAGGATATGTTTCTATTTTGGCTTTAATACTTACTAGTGGTGGAAAGGACAACTCATGTGCTTTTGCAGTCCTGAGGCTGGTTCTGAAGGCTTGGGGTTAGTCAGTACTAGGTCTTGTAAATCCCTCACACGAGCTTCTGCATTTTTTAACAGATATCTTCACAACTAAAAATTCCTTTCCAGAAAAGGAATTTTGGGATAGTCCCTCCGTGCATTTTGATAGTAGCTTCTACACTTCCAGCCTGGTATAAAGCCTTGGAGCAGTGGCCAGAATCTTTATCTGGACTGATTTTTCAATTGTTTCCTCCCTCTTTTGTAATCTACAGTTTAGCCTCTGCTGTGCTGGTTTATATTTATTCTGCAGAATGGCTAAACGTTCTAATTCTAAAAGAAATCTCCACGTCCTCAACAAAACCATGTGCCAGAGAGGTAAGTCATGAAATAATATACCTTTGCACAGAAGCCAAACATGTGGCAACCACCTGAGAAAGGAGGCTATGAAAGCAAGAGCATGTTCTGCTACTGCAACAAGACCTTTAAAAAATTACTGTTGCCTTCTGGCCTGTAAAAATAATGCAAGTTTGAGCAATACTCTACAGTAAATAGTTTGTCATTTTCCCATGCAAGTTTTATAACTTTCCTCTGTTTATGACTTCAAAGGCCCTCTTTGCTCAGTTTCCCAGCGTTTTCATATGCTATATTTTGTAGAATAAAATGAGATTTTTCTGTTTAATGCAGTTAATAATGCTCTCCTAAAAAAAAAGAGAATACCTATAGTTCCAGTGCAATATTAATGTTTTCAAAGCAATATGGATGAATGTTCACTTCATTAAAGCTTACATATTGCATTACCATATCTCTGTGCAAACATCCTGTAATCCAAATCTACAGATTTCTAGTACTATAATCTGCTTTGAAAATAAGGGTCATTCCCTAAACCTTATGATACCTCACTGAGTAAATTTAACACTGAGTTTTTGTAATTAGTTAAGTATGTGAAGCAAAACATTGCCACATTACTGTTATGGTTGCTGCTATTTCTTTGTGTGGTGACAGAAACTGAAAGCATGTGTTAAGCTCACCAGGATGATGTTTTAAGGATCAAGTTATGTACTTTCTATTCTGGTTATGATTCTGTGTCAACTGACAAACTGTTGACATATAGGTCTTTGTCTACATTTTGTTTTCCTGCTTCCATTTTGAATTAAAATTCTACAAGCTACTAGCATAAACCAAATATTAGAAGGTTATTTCCTGTACTGGTCACAGAATCACAGCCTAAAAATAGGAGTAGTAGTATCAGTAGCAGCAGCAGTATTACAATACTAATAGCAATGCTAATAATGTGGAAAACTGCCTTAGTAGATGAACTATTTTTTTGGCAGTAACACCTAAACGTCATCCGTGAACACCAATGGGTCTTTGTCAGTGAGAAATCTAATAAAGGTTTTTGATGGAACAAGAAGAAAGTTTAAAAATTTAAATATAACAAGTTTTAATAAAAAGCAGGCACTCTATCAAATACAACCTTTCTCTGACCTGAAAGCATAGAAAGATAGAACAAATCATTAAGCAGTCTATTTCTAAAACTCAACAGTCATCACAGTTAAGACTCAACTGCCATTACAGTTAGGCCATTTCCTTCTCCTCCTGGATGCAAATCCCTCTTACAACAATTCAACTGATTGCATTCCATCTTGCACTAATGGACATGGGAGACTAATTACAGACTTTGACAGATATTTGTAGAGGATTCTTGTGAGCTCCTGCCTTGATGATTTTATACCTACTTTTCGGTTCTTATCTTTTGACTGCTTACATAGCCATTCAAGGGCCTTTCCTACAGCAGGTTAGTATAACAATCCATAAAGTGTATGGAAGAATTTCTTTATGATAATGTATTTGTTTCCCAGTGTCTCCAGGATCTTTAGCCTCTTTAGGTCATTACCATAAAGAAAGCAGAAAAATAAGGTTTTGATTTGAATGTTTATAGCCTCAGAATTATTTCTATAAATAGCTCTCCTCAAACATGTGGAGCCATTCTCCACTTTTTCTGTATAACAGGGCATTTTTTCTTATTGGCTTCCATTTTCCATTTTTTTGTTAGAGAGAAGAAGTGTTCTTACACAAGTAGTATCTCACTAGGATTAAAAGGGATTAAAAGGATATTGTATGTGCATGTTCAGTGGACAGTGGACTTTTTATGTTTAATTCAAAGGGATTCGGCAAGCGAACAAGGCATACGGGCCTGCCTTAACATGTATTTCCGACTATGTGTATAAAGATTTTTCTAAAGGCATGGTGTGAAAATAACTGTCCCACATGAAGCAAGCTGAGAGAACATGAGTAAGTGCACAGAGAGAGCACTTCACTAATTAAGTCTACATGGAATAGTAAGCAATTTTTAAAAAATGCATGTTTTAAATATCGTGTTTATTGTCAAGAGCTAGGATGTAGGGAGAAGGATTGTATGCTCCACAATGTTTAGTGGCACTATACACTTCTGTGCCTTTGTCTTTTCAGATTGCCATCTTTCATCCTTCCCTCCCCCATCTCTTGCTTCTTTAATATTAAAAATCTGTGCATATTCTGTTCCGTCTTCACAGTTAACTGCTACTGCTATGGCAGAAATAAATTCACTCAAAAGACTTGCAGCCAGTAGCACAGGGATCACAAACTTTCCTGAAGAGCTATACTAAATTAATCAGCCATATAAAAATGTGTTATTAGTCAAAATGTTGAAATTAACCCAGTAAGCAGGAAGAATAAATAAAATACCTGCATCTTTGGAAACAAGTCAAACCCAAGATCAGCTTCAACCTGTTAGTCTAGATATTGCGCAGAGTTCTTCCAAGCATACTGGGACAATAATTGAAATTTAATTCAGAAAGTTTACGTGTATGGGGAGGGTGGGCTTTCATGTTGTTCTACTTTGTTTATGTTTCTCTTTTTTTTCTTTCTGTCTTGTTGGCAATATGAATCTCATATTACCAGTGATAAGACACACAGAAAATCTACAGCCTTTCTTTGAAAAGAAAAATTGGAGATGTTTATTGTACACAGTAAAACATGCTGTCAGTATTCACTATCCTTAGCACCCTTTTAAATTATTACAACACTAGGATGATAACAACAGGTCCTACGTAGACAGAAGAACTGTAGTCCTTTTATTTTTAATGGAGAAATTAAGGGAAAGTATTCTCTCTTCTTCAGTACTTAATTACCTCTGTAAAAATAAGAAACTTCATTTATTCGACTGGTATCCAAAACCATTAGTTATGGACTAATCTTAAATCACAAGTTTCCACTTGGGACTATAGCTGAATAGTAAATCAAACACACATGATATAAACAAGTGTTCTTCATTACAAAAGCTTTCAAATATAATTTGCATCATAAACCCAATCTAGCAAGCTGCACAATTTTGCAGGCTAAGGAAGACAGTATGCTGTTTATTCATTTTCCTCATTTTGAACAGTGTTATTTCTAAAATTATGTAAGAAAAGCACTACTATTACGTATTGAATTCTTTTTTCTTCTAGTCTGTAGGTGTTGACTTACTCCAGACTGTTCTGTCAGAATCCCAGATCTTAGGTCTTATATTTATGATATGTGATACGTGCCTAGTGTTAGCTAGGCACTAACTTCCATTTGTCCTGTTGTTTTGACTATTTCCTCTGCATACTGTTCAGTTACACATCTCTGGAGCATAGAAAATATTAGACCTTTATGTTGCTTCTAGAAACTTGCTACAAATATACTTGGGAGTTTCTTCCTAAACTATTCCACAATCAAGATGAAAGACAGTCAATATTCAGCATATAACCTGGAAAAAAAGCCAATTTCCTTTGTTATGCATCTATAATGTTAAAATCAGAGCGTCAATGTTGAAAAGAGGCTGGGAGTTTCTTCCTAAACTATTCCACAATCAAGATGAAAGACAGTCAATATTCAGCATATAACCTGGAAAAAAAGCCAATTTCCTTTGTTATGCATCTATAATGTTAAAAAAATCAGAGCGTCAATGTTGAAAAAGAGGCAGCAAACAGTCTCAACTCCTCTTTGTCTATGGAAGAACTATGACAGCAGATGTATTTTGTCTGCATGCCATTAATTTTACATTTCCTTGCTTTCCAACATTTGTTTACTTAAGTAGAAACTTCCTCTTGAATGGTCAGGCTTTCCAACATTTAAAATTTGTGAAGTCTGTGGTTTTGAATTTTATCTATGCTGCAATGTCCTTCTAAGGCATTTTCCAAAAAGGTTAGTTTCATGTTTGTTAATAATTTTTCTTTTCGTGACTGAGACTAAGAAGCAACACTCCAACACAGTGTGAAATACCTGGCTACGTTTATTATTAACGAGACCATCTTGTAAGATGGTTTCGTTAATAATGCAAGTCACACACCAGTGCCCAAGCTTTTCTTTTTGAAAAACTTTATTTCCTCTGATGTCTTTTCATCTTATGGGACTACCTTGCAACTGTCACTCCATAAATTACTGCTGAATTATGCAGGGGAGCTTGCAGACAATTTTACTGTAAAGTAAATTTTGCTTAACAATCAGTTCTGTAACAGTTTTTATGAAAACTGGTAAGAAAACATGTTTTGTTCATGTTAATGATGTCATATAGAAAAACCAAAGTTGTAGGTATTAAGGGGATCACATAGCATAGAAGAGTTACAGATTGCAGAGTGCTTTATTATACTGATGCATTTGTGTAAGATTCTCTCTCAAAATTGTGTCCAAGATTAAGGCCAAAGAAATTCTTTCTGCTTATTTCACTGGGTCTTGCTTTTGTCAAAGATAGGATCTTCATACATCTGCATAAGATCACCTTGCCGGGTGCTATATCCTACAAACCTTCTGGCCCTGGTACTTTTTCATGGTATTGACTTAAGTATTTTTACTAACACGATTGATAGCAATTGAAACAGGAACATCAAACCTCTACTTAAAAAAAAAAAAATCACATGGGAAATGCTATTAAAATACAGTTTCCAGTGACACACACTTAAGTTAGAAATTGGCCTACATGCCAGATTCACAAAGAATTACTGAGATTTTTTTAACTGCCTGAAAATATCATCACTATCCTTTGAAATTATAGCCACCAGCCTTGAGCTAGCCTTGTTACTGAATTCCTCAATGATCAGCAAGCACTGTCATTTGCAAGCCACCCTGCCTGCTCCTGTCAGCAACCACTCTGGAAAGGAAGGGAGGAACACATCCAGTGCACTGCTGTCGTTTTTGTCTTTTTGTCTTGTGTTTCACATCCATATATCTTTCATTATTTGCAGGTAAAAATCAGTATGCCATTTGAAGATGAAGTACAGCAAACAAAAGTGCTTTTTTGTCAGGCTTCTTGAGAAAATTCTATGAGTCACTTACAATTGCATACAGAATAAATTAGTCCCAGACTAGATGAAGAGACTTGGATAAAGCAGCAGCAAGAAAAGGGATGGCTAATCTGGCACCTTCTGAAACTTGGCTGACAACACAGGTTACAAGCTGTTATTATTCTTTATAGTCTTTTGGACTCCATAGTACTTTCCATAGAGGGTTTCATTTTTTTTTCTGTAGACGTTG
Organism: Phaethon lepturus; assembly: GCF_000687285.1. Taxonomy (NCBI): domain Eukaryota; kingdom Metazoa; phylum Chordata; class Aves; order Phaethontiformes; family Phaethontidae; genus Phaethon; species Phaethon lepturus. Next base: position 39,029 of record NW_010559615.1, on the reverse strand, counting down.
ACTAACTGCACCTGTACTGGTAAACACTCTAGATCTCCACATTACAGACAGGATAGGGAAGGCAGGAAATTAAGTAGACACTGGTGATATTACAGGATAGGAGTCATCGAGTCTATGGCCATAAACTAAATATAATGCAGAAGTTCTGGATAGAGATTTATCTTATCACAGATAAAAGGGAACTAAATTTACAATAAAAGGAAAATTCAATTGAAGCTTTTTGAAAAACTGAGGTGAAAAAAATCCCTAATCTAATGTATGTATGATAAAGAAATAGGGAGGAATCCCCTTATGCCCCAGAGTTTGTGCAGCATGTAAGAGTTGAGCGATGCTCTGTTCTCAAGGCAATGGAGATCTAGGGCTGTGGATATTCATCCATCAACACTGGGTCAGCATTGTACAAAGCAGTTCCAAATGAGATTGCCAAGGGTAAAAGAGAATGATGCCTTGCTGGGCACCACTCTAGTAGTTTTAAGAAGTTTGATATAACATGTAAATTCATGTCGTCTTTGGCCAGTGATTCAATCCCAGCAGGAGACATGGTAAAGGCATCTTTTCTCCAGACATTCTTCTACAACTTTTAATTATTTTTTTTCATGTTCATGTTGTTTCATCAAATTTATTCCAGTTTAAGGATTCATTTATGGTAGTTGCTCCCCAGCAAAAGCATTGAATGGGTCTTCCAAATATGTCAGGTGTTAAAATACTTGCATTGCTTTCACTCCAGCACTTGGCTTCCATCCATACACAGCAGGAAGTAACTATTCCAACTTTTCTTAAGCCTGTAATTGTTATTAATGGTAGAACTAATCTATACTGATTTCTCATGTAGTCCAACACCCTTCACTTTGGTTTCTCAAAAGGTACAGAAAACAGCCATAGTTTACATACAGATCAAGGTGAGTAATGGATATAGCCAAAGTCAAATATGTCCTGAACCTGCTAGACTCCATGCGAACACAACATAAAGACGATTTAATTTTGCTTACATTGGAAGCATCAAAATTGCTGCTTTCAGATTTGGTGTGCTGGTAGGCCTCTGTCTGTGTATACCAACTTTGAGGAAAAGTTACAAAATACTTCATAAAATATTAGACAAAATCACAAAAATGACAGGCGATTAAAAATGTTTCCTGCTTCAGAAATGGTGACAGGAATTTAGGTCTTTTATCTGTGACCACACAAAAATGTCAGGACTGGAATTTAATGTTTGGCAATGCAAAATTTGTGGTTTCAAGGAATCCTTTTTCTCTTCTTCCTGTTTTGATTTGATTCATTACATATGCCAAAAGTGCCTTGCTTTTTCTCCTGATAATAGGTGGATCTAGTTTTCCATGTGGTGGTCCAAAATCTCAGGAGAACTTAAATCAAACGTTCCTATGGCCTGATCGAGGATAACACCTACAGGATTCAATGGTGGATTCCTATTCAGTAGACTTTGGAGTACACCCAAGTGAAGAGTTTATAATTTCTATCCAAGATATGCAAAGTGTTAGTGCTTTGATACTACTTACAAATAAAAGCCTTAATACAGCTAAAAGGGAGTAAGATTTTGTATTCGAAAGCAAAACAATAGTCTTACAAGTTTTTGCCCTCTGCCCCTTGTTCTCTGTGTCTATATAATCAATTAAAGCTATGCTATACCTTTTTTTCTTGTGTTCTTAGTTGTCTAAGAGGAAAATAATCCCAATTTTTCTTTTCCAGAAAATATGTTTAACTAGTAGAGATAACCATATTACAACAGTGATTTTGTGATTCTATAAGTTGCTTTTGCTGTGTATTCAAGGATCGCAGGATATTTAATATAGTAGACATAAGAAAAAAATGTGATTGTTGACTGCAATATGAGAGCTGCGTTGTAGTTCACTTTTTATAGCTCAGCTCTTCTATGCATTTTCATAGCAATCTCACTTAGTAATGATTTCTGTTTGCAGTGCTAGTGTCAAGTCATGATCAGGTCCCTTCCATTCTCCCCTTACAAACATAGAGAAAAAGAGATAATTATTACAAAGAAGTTGATGTGACATCTACTAGCTTATTCATGATTAAGGTTTAAGTGGACACTTCTGAAGTTAAAAATCACTCCTCTCCATAGAAATGGAACCGATTCACACCTTAATAGACACAAAGGAGGATAAATTACCTACTGAGGGATTGTAATAGTTTAAGCATAAAGGTTAAAGCTGACTTCAGTTAAATCAATAGTAAAAACCATTTACTTCAGGGTCAGTGGTGAACCACTACAAATTTCCCATGCAGTAACTCACTGTTAAAACTATTAGTGGGAATAAGAAAGTAGAAAAGTTCTGATCCCACAGAAAGTTTCAATAAAAATGAAAAAAAATCACTAGCCAAAATTTTATTTCTCATTTTTCATGTAAAGATGTGAAACATCGACTATATTCTGCATCTAAATACAGCTAAATTAAAACCCCCCAAAACTAAAGTATCTGGTCAAGCATTGGAACAGGCTGCCCACGGAGGTGATGGAGTCACCATCACTGGAAGTGTTGAAAACACATGTAGACATGGCACTTTGGGACATGTTTTAGTGGGCATGGTGGCATTGGGTTGATGGTTGGACTTGATGATCTTAAAGGTCTTTTCCAACCTTAATGGTTCTGTGATTCTATAAAAAACACAATGTTTTCAACCCATATTGCAACCAAAGTCCACATAAGTCTCAAACCCAAGGGAAACTCTCAGTGTGCAGCACAAAATTGAAAGGTGAAAAAGAGAAAAAAGGAAGTGTTACATTAAAAGCAACAGCAAGGTATTTGCAGCTGCAACTTAAAAAAGAAATTATAGTTAACAGGCAACCTGCCATTTTGCAAATGTAGGAGAATAAAAATGTGAATAACTAGTAGAAGAGTTATATAGAAATCAGGGTTAAGAAAGAATTTACAAATATCTGTAATGGCACTTTTCTCCCACAAAGAAAATGTGCTTTATTGAATGTCTGTTTATCCTCCATATTTTCTTTTCATAATACATTTTCAAAGAAGGGTGTGTCATACATTTTGAGAACCTTCTATCCCCTCAGATACTTTTCTGTTTCTGCTTGAAGGTTACCAGCATTAAGCGTCCCATATCTTCCTTAATGCCTCATGTATCCATGAGGTCTAAGAGGATATTTTGCAATTGGTGTCGAGAAACTGGAGCTCCTGTGCCATTTTGATTGCTTCATTAAGCATGAAATGTTAGTCTTTTTTCTTTTTCCTCCAGATTCTATTAATATTTCATTTTTAAAAAGCAACAAAAACCTTCCTGTGTTTGGAAGTTGCGTTCTGTGCAATATTGTTTAGAGAGAATCAAATCTCTAATTAGTAATGGAGAGGATATTAGCCAGTGTATGCACAAAGGCCTGTTTTCGCCTTAGGCAGAACATGCCCTTGATTTAAAGACAGAACTGTGAGCAATAGAAAGTAAACTTTAACAAGAAGCCTTCACAGTCCCCTATAAAAATCACTAGAACTGAAGTGTTCACAAAATCCTCTCTGTAAGCTGACAATAGCTGAGCTAATGCTACTAATCTGTGTTTGCTACCCTTAGCAAAACTGATTTCTACCTGCAAACTGGTTGCACAGACCATCTAAACCAAGAAAATGTGAAAAAAACAAGTCTGTGTCACTATAACTCCATTTCTCCATCTTCAGCGTTAGTTTCATTTACCAGGTGAATTTTTAAGACTCTGGTTGTCTTTTATCACATGCTTATATGGTATCTGATATAATGGTGAGTTGATATAGCTAGACTTTTTAGGAATCAGTATTATTAATTAGTAGTTATTAGTCTTTACAATTACATATTTACAAGTACTTCCAATCCAGCACAATCCTTAAGATTCTGCATCCCCATAAATGAAAATGCTTTTCTAGACTCATCTCAGAATAGATGTAGCATGCTTAGGATGCATTATGCCTAACAGCATGTACCATGCTGTTGTCTCTGATGCTGTAAATTACTGACGTGTCATTAAAACACTGCTGTCACTTCCTAAAAACACGGTCGTCAGGGGCTGTCTGACTGTATGTGTGTGTGTAAGAACAATGGATAGCACGTTGTGGGTGTCACTGGAATACAAATGACTGTGATTCTGTTGTATGTAGTACTTCTTTTGCTCAACAACTCAAAATGTTGCATTTATCATTATGACTAAGACTACAGATGTTCTCCATACTGAGTATCGTATAGTGGGAAGCCATACTGAGAAAGTCTAGCAGCTATCTAACATCTTGTTGTCAGCTGATCGTAAAGGACTTTCCAGGGTTATAAATACCACAGGACACATTGTGCAGATGGGGAAATTGAGGCAAAGAAAGATGAAGTGTCTTGCTTGTTAAGCTAGTGTTGGAAGCAGCAGGAGAAAAAACTGGAAACTCTTTCAATAATAATTTGTTTTAATTTAGATTTTTTAAATGCTTGTATCCTTCAACATCAGCTTTTACTAGGACAACCCTACTAACAAGCTGTATTAAATTTGCTAGTTTTTTGGTGCAAATTATGGCACATTATTTATTAAATGTATTGTAAATGTATTTTCCTTAAGCATCAGATATGTAAGGCTCAAACTGACCTCTCTTTTTCCTTGTGCAAATCTTCTTATTTCTGACTTTAGAAAACAAAATAAAGTATAGATATCTCTACCTCTTATTCCTAAAATAATTTTAATTTGAGGGCTTTTCAGAATTTAGAAGTACAGAATAGAATAAATATGTCTCATGTTCTTTACTAGATTTCCTCAATGTACATTTTCACTCTCTTTTTTTTACTTAGTAATTCTATATAAATGCCAATATTTCTGCAAATACATTTCCGCAAAGACATTAAATGCAAGCCTATGCCTCAATGACTATAGATGCTTTAAATACATTCTTATCTTAAAGCATATGTGTAAGTGGTTTTACAGAACATACAATAGTGTTGCAGGTTTGGGGGTTACATGCATAGTAGCTTTCTGCTCTGGAAATAATAATCTCATCCCCACTTTCTTCTTTCAAATTCTTCCTTTAAACATATTCCAGCAGTGAAACTATCAATTTAGCGTCCTTGTAGACTAAAGTTGTGTCTCTGAATATTTTTACAGATTATTTCTAAAGAATTATTGTGTTTATAGTCTGTTGGTTTCAGATATAAGGAATTTAAACTTGTGGTATCATGGCCTTCTGATGTAAATTAAAATAGCAATGTTTTGCTTCTACTTTTGTTATTGTCTGTATGCTACTACTCATTGTACCATTTTCTATACACCTATGTTATACACATTTTAACTTTATTTTTTCTTCTGAACTATTTTTTGCTTCCATGCTTGTTTTCCTAACAAGTAATATTTTCAATAAATATGAATTTTAGTCCATCATCATACCTAATATGAAATGTTATCTTAAATACTCATGTCTGCGCTTTGCATGATGACAGTATTAAGTAAATGATGTTGGGTGATAGGCTGTGGAGGAGAGAAGGAAAAGAAGTTGTTACTTATTTTGTCTTTTGATTTGAAAAAAAATCTGATTCTAATCATCATGTCTCTTAAAAATATAAGTTACATTGACTGGGTTATCATTGATGTCCTAATCCAAAATCTATTAGAAACCTGTAGGAGTCTGTCCAGTAACTTTAATGGCTATTGATTAAACCTCGAGTAGACAGTCTTTTGAAGTACTATTTCTATCATCTGGTATTCTGAAAACATCTTTCCTATTACACTCTCCCCACACTGTTTCTTTCTTGGGAAATAACATGTGATTGGCACATTCAAGATTGCAATTTGAATTACACTTTTTTGTGGTTAAAGGCTTACAGAGAAATGTGTCTATTTTTGACATTCAGGTTGCTGTGTTGCTACATAATTTGGATATTCTTACACTAATTGCCATGAGCCAACAAGTTTTCTTTTACTTCCAATCTTCAGTGCAGAAAAAATGACCTTGAAGTAAACATTAACCTCCAAGCTGTGAGTATAGTTAAATGGTATCTACAGGCACGTGTACGGGAAAACACACATGCAAGTATGTACCACAGGTTGGAGCCACATTTTTATTACAGTTTGAGATGACATGACAGAGTTGTAAATAGTTACAAGCATAAAAGTGGAGCTCTGCCAATCACCACTGTGATGAACTGTCGAAGTATTTGATGAACTAGAAACTCATGTAATAACATTTGGTCAATTCATCATATACCACTGATAAATTAACTTTTCTGTAAGCACTAATCTCTGAGAGGAATTCTAATGTTTCAAATTCTTAACTGTTGTGGAAAAAATTACTGTTTTTAACAATTAACACTGCAAAGAAATTTTTCTTCTTTACTCAAAATCCACAATTTTTCCATAGTACGGTACTTGCTGATGGCTGAAAGACAGTCATACACAAGAGTGTTCATTTGGAAACATGAAATCGTTACTTTAGAGTCAAAAACCCTAACACATTGGCATGCCAGGAGAAACAATTTTTTTGTGGGAAACAATATTTGATAAACATACCTATGGGAACCAGGTTTGTATTTAACTTCTGAAAAGGTCCAAGACTTTGGGTATTTAAAATACTAACATTAATAAGAACAAGAAATCTAGTTTGGGGTAATTTGTGAGATATTTTATGTCACAAAGCATATTTATTCTTCTGTTGGCCTCATTTTAATGAAAGGATGTGGCTTTGCAGGCAGAAAGACACATCAAACAATCCCTATGCATTTTAAAGTCTCTCGCAAGCAGTCTGAGATAGCTTTTCTGTAGCACATGTGGCACATTCTGTAGCCTTACTGATGAGCTGTGAAATGAAAATTGTAAGCAGAATGAAAACTATTTTGAAAAAGAAATAAGTGCATCATTGTGTTAGATATCCTGTGCACCAAAAATTGTGTTGGCATTGGCATTATCATGGCACCACAAGTGCCAAAGACTTACACTAGATGTGCTTGGCCTTGTCCATGAGTCCTGCTCTGAAGGTTCCTGCCCTGCCCTCTTCCTTACAAAATACAACTGCCCACAGTGCCTTGCTGATGACCAAATCCACTTATTTTACATTTTTTGTGGTTTAGATTTTAAAGCATCATCTGTTTTCCCATTACTAAGAATAGCATTATTTTTGCCAGCATCATGACCACAATGGCTTTTACACTAATTCCTGTTTAAGTCTCTTTGCTGTTTAAGCACTTTGCTGCTGCTGTTTAATAGTTATAGATCCCTGTTTTCTGAAATGTTGCAGGAGTACAATGGGCCATATCTCTAAACAAAACGCTTAAAAAGGATTCTGCATGAGTTATGTATACTACATTGCCTTGTGTACCTTCACAAGTTCTTTTTATAGGATAAAACAATTCTATATGGAATTGTGTATCTAAATCTCAAGTATTATAGCTTAAATCAAAAGAAAACAGCTTCTGAGAGGACAAAACAGTCAGACAATTCATGTCCCAAAATAACTGACCCAGAAACAACTCCAAAACCACCAATATAGCAGCATCTGGAGATCTGTGAAGAACCAGATGCTGCTGCAAAAATATCTTCCACAGTTTGACATTTGGTGCTGTGACTGACGTCCAAAATACAGTTGTAAATATAATGGAACATACCACCTCCCTACCGCTACTCCTTTTTTAATAGAGAAAAACACTATATAACATGATTTAAGACTTCCAAGTAGTTTAGGAGTAGGGAAATTACATGGAAAATGAGCATCTGTAAACAAAAAAAAGCAATAATATTTAAAGTATCTTGCTGTGTGCTTGAGCTTCTAGTCATTTGCACATAGATGAATTCCCATTGAAACTCTAGACCTGACTCAAAGACCTTCAATGAATTCACAGGTTTTCCCTAAAACGTCTCGGATCAGGATTTCAAAATACATTTGTCAAGTTTCAGAATACCTTGGAAAATGGACATTGCTTATTGCTATATATTTACTGGACTTGGAAGTTTACTTTTAGTGAAAATCAATGATTAAATCTGACTTTTATCTTAGTTGACAATATTTATCACTGGTGATAATTTTTAAGCAATTTAATAATCTTTATGTTTTCACTGTGCCACCTTGGAAATACTTGTTTTCACTTCTTCAGAAGCAGATCTCTTGATGAGGTATACTCTCTGGTCTACTTCAGTTTTACTCATCCTGCTTGCTTTCTTCACTGTATATAAAGTTTTTCTTCAATTAGAGTCAACTTTGTGATCTGCTGAGAGGGACAGACTGAAGATCACCAAAACAACTCCTCAGGCAAAGAAGAAAAAGTGACTGACCTTGATCATACATTGGTTTAGGTAGAAGTGGTTTAAGTAGGATGAGAAAAAGCAGAATAGGATGAGTAGGATGACATGAGATAAGCAAGTTAACAGCTGATGTTTATCAGTTAAAAATAAAGTAATGGGCATGTATACGGGAATATTGAGCCAATCTTTTCTGAACTCGTTTGAACTAAGGGTTCAAACTTAATATTATTAAGTTTCTGTTCTTTACCAAATTGCCGTGCATTAAGGACCCTTGGTAACCTATGTGTTTGTTCTGTCAGCCAACAACTATGAAATAATTAAAATTATCTTAGTTCAGAGAAAAAAAAATTACACCAAGTGATAATGTCCTTCCTTCGCTCCAGGCAAAAACTGTGCAAACAGGCAGTTCTTGTGGCTCAACCAAAGTGCTGTTACTGGTTAAGCCACCATAAATTGTGCAAATGTGTAAGCACTCAGGTTAGCTTGTGTGTGCTGTACAGACACTCACAAGGAGAGGGAAGTGGGGCCAATCCTTACTGTAGGGAGAGCAGGAAATCATACTGGCACATTCTTAACTTACTTCCTACTAATTCACAGTTTTCTGAAACTATTTTATCCTTGAGCACATGCTTAACTTATTCCAAGTAGTTTCCTGAATAGTTTGAGGCCACTCTTTAATTTAGGAAGACAAGGACTATGGCAACTTATTATATTTCTAGGTAGCAATGATTGATCCATTGTACTGTGGCTAAGGCTTATTACATCAAGCTTAATTGTCTTGCTGTTTCTTTGTATTTTCCCCATCTGTTAGTAGCCACATGTTACATCCCATGCTGATTCCTGATTAGGGCTTCTAGACACTGCTGTAATAAAAAATAAGTAAACAGTCAAAATAATAGCAATGAGTTTTTCAGGATGCAATGAATAACTGCATCCCTCCTCATTTTGTGAGGAAAAAAAAACCCCAAAAAACCAAAACCACAGATTTAAGACAATCCATTCTTTTTTCTTTGCTTTTTTTCTCCAGGCCAGGAGCTATTGACTGCCTTGTGTATTTACTCCTCAGAGATGATTGCACTTGGAGAAAACAATGATAAGATCTTAAAAACTGGCTAATGATCTTTGGTTTCCCACTTGAGAACCTTTAGAGAGACCTAAATGTGCTCTGGAAAAGAAGAAAAAAGGCTGTATAAAAACTAGTGCCTGAATACACTAGCAGTTTTTGGATAACCTTGGCCAAAGAAAATTCTCAAGGTAGCAATACATCTTAAGTAAATGTCTTGTTTTTAGCAAAATCCTTAGATTTGGAAATCAAAACCAAGATGTTTTCAGGCATTACTGGGACACTGAGATATGAGAAAAAACTGGAATTGACCTCATAAACCCAGCACATGTGGTTTCTTTAATCCAGGACTGAAACTGAAGAAATGACTCGCCTCTGCACCCTCTAAAAAGTGTTGTGACTTAAATGCATAGTTGAGATATAAGTTTCCCAACCAAGTTCTGAGAAAAAAATGCAACAGTGCCAAGAACAACTCCCTGTCTCCTGTCTGAACCACAGAACCACATTAAAAGTTTAATTTTGTTTGTTTGCTTGCTTAAATTTTGTTATTTTCCTTTTTTGTTAATAACTAAATTGGTTTTTCATTTGACCATAAATTCATTTTTGCTTTATTTTTCCTTCTTATGATTGAAGTAAACACACTAAAATATAACTGAAGCACAATGAGCATTTTTATAAGTACAGCAAATGCACCCTGTGATTCTTTACTATCTATAATTTGGAAAACTCCAAGTGGTAGTAAGGGAAGAGAGTGCCTGTACTCAAAATATGGTGGGAATTGGATCACCTCAAATTGACTTGGTACAACAGCCAGCATGGCTAGCCTGGAGGTGGAAGCAGTGGTAACTGAGGCTGCTATTACAGGAACATGCGCATGGTTCTTGGCCCAGGCAAAAGGGACTTTTTTGTCAGTGTGGTACAGATGCAGTTTTAGGATTTGAAGATTCCATAACGGTCACTTGAATGGCGTGAATCATCTGTCTCAACTGATGTTCAACAGCCACCCAGCGGGGACCAGGTCTCCTTCCTGGAGATTCAGGGCTCCACATGTGCTCCAGTTTTTTGTCCCCAACTGGCAGCTTTCCCAGCTCTTTGGAAATTCCCCTTTCACACCCTTGTGCATAAACTTCTTCATAACCAGAATTTGCAAAGTCCATATGCACTGACTCAGGGTGTGGTTTGGAAAAGTGATTGTTTTGGTAACTTGGAAGTGTCAACCATAGCTGATTGCAAGTATCTGTCCAAGTCTTGCTCTCCCAGTTGCACTGGAGGTCTTTGCTCGTGTCGGCAGAATGCTAAGTGTGTGCAAGGACCCGCTGATTACTTCGTAATCTCTGCATCTACAAACTTAAATTTGCTTTGGCAACAGATCTATTGCACCAAGCAACAAAAACCTTATTACCCGAAGCACATTTCATGAAAGCAGTATGATTAAAGTCCTCATTCCGTCTTAATGCGGAGGAAAAAGCATATAGCTTTTGTTGCTGAGCATGGTGTCATAATATTAATTCTGGGGGAAATAATATTAATTATTAGGGGGAAGCCAAGATGGTAGTTTATCATCCCATCCCCCATTGCCTACATGTAGTGCATACAACATCATCATACTTATTTATTTATTCCTGTGTGTCTGCAAGAGCTACAGCATGGAAAAGTTATTGCTCCTCCTATATATTCCTGCCGGACTGTGTAATCCAAGACATCTATCTCCATATCATTTAGCAAAGTCAGGTACAAATGGTTAAACAATACCCATCTCTCACATCAGCTCTACTTGTCTTATCATCTTTTCTAGTATCTTACTATATTAAGAAACAAACTGCAATAAAAGCTACATAGGACAGGTGAACCTGAGAAGTTCAAGCAGTTCTTCTGCAGTCATCATACTCACCTGCAAATTAAAACAGTCATGCAAAATTTATTTGAACTTAGCCAAACCTATTTGGCATGAAAACTAGGCTGGCAATACTGTGGGAACCAATACATTCTGTGGTATTTCTGACACAGTCCCTGCCAAAACCTCATAGTTCATGAAAATTGACAAAAGCAAACAAAAGTCTTGAACTTGAGGAAAGGTTCAAGTAATTTCTTATTATATCCAGATGGGATTACTATTCCCTAGTCACCATCAGTGAACAATAAAACTACAGAGTAGCGAGATGCATATAAATGAAATTTGGTGTGTTTGGGGAGCCAGATTTTCAGTTCAGAAGAACATTGTAAAACATCTTCCAACGTGGCCCTGAGTCCCTATTAAGAAAGCTTGCAGGGCTTTTCTTGGAAGTCACAGTGGGCTGTGAGGCTATTTACCCATCCCCATGCAATCCATATGGACCATGCAACCACTTTCATGGAAAATGTTCCAACTACCTGCTATTCCCTCCTGTCAGAGGATCTTGTATTTAGCTGTGACCAAATGTTTTCATTTTTCCTCTTCTGGTGCCTTCCTGAACTTGTTCATTTATTTGCCCCCCCAACATGTTCACAAATTTTTCTTTCTGTAGGTGAGTGGCATGAAAATGATCAACAAGATCAGTTATTTGAAAAATAACTTGTCATATAGATTCATGAACCAAATTTCTCATTCACCAGTTGTCATGGTTTAACCCCAGCCAGCCACTAAGCACCACACAGACACTCTCTCACTCCCCACCTTCCAGGGGGATGGGGTAGAGAAATAAAAAAAACCCCCAAAACCAAACAAAAAACCTCATGGGTTGTGATAAAGACAGTTTAATAGGACAGAAAAGGGAGGGAATAATAATGTTAATAAAAAATGAATATACAAACCAAGTGATTTCACAATATAATTGCTCACCACCCACTGACCAATGTCCAGCCAGTCCCTAAGCCACAGCATCCCTAGCCAACTCGCCCCAGTTTATATACTGAGCATGATGTCATATGGTATAGAATACCCCTCTGGCTGGTTTGGGTCAGCTGTCCTGGCTGTGCTCCCTCACAGCTTCTCTCTGGCAGGGCATGAGAGGTTGAAGTCCTTGACTAGTGTTAAGCACTACTTAACAACAACTAAAACATCAGTGTGTTATCAACATTATTCTCATACTAAATCCAAAACACAGCGCTATAGCAGCTACTAGGAAGAAAATTAACTCTGTCCCAGACAAAACCAGGACACCAGTTTTGGTAATCTACTTAGTGAAAAATTGTGCGTTCAGTCAAGCAGTAGACAGTATTGTAACTAGGTAGCAAAGGGAACAGTTTGAGACTTTTCAATAACCTGAGGCTAATACATCGGAATCATTTCACAAATGGTTATGACTTAGCTTATGTCTTTGGAGAAATAAAAACTCAATGACAAACAGATTATGTTTGCAAAGAATGTTACTAACAATTAATATCAAATTCAAAATTCTAAAATGCTCCCATACACTTAAAGCTAGGGCAGTGTATAGGACAGCACACTCAAGGGATGTAAGGACATTGTTAAGAAACTAGATTATTTTTTCATGCTAGCCTTCAGCAAATAGGTGATGAACTGTTAACAATCCTTGACCAATTTTTTTGCATGTAGAATGAGGCTTTGTCAGAGACGGTATGGGAACACTGCAGTTAATAGTTGTTTTATTAAATATGCTGACGCTTCAAGTATCATGAGAACAGGTTGACTCTCAATCCTTCCTGTCTTATTTTATGTTGTGAATGTCAGCAAGGCTGTGTATATCCCAGGCTGCTACACACGTGTTGTCAGAGTTGCCGTGTGGTATGACTGTCCCCTGACTAAGAATCCTTTCAGATAAGTTTTTAGTCACCTTTTTTATCTGATCATATTCACTTCTGAAAGTTCCTTCCTAGCAAATATTCCTGATATTTCCCTTATCTTCCTGGAATAAAAAAAGAAACAATGAATGGCTGAACTCTGGTAAAGTAATTGCATATTCCTGGCATTCAATGCCTTTTATTTTTCCATGTTGAGTTTTGATTTCCAGCCTTCACATTTCCGTGAACATGTTAGTTTAGTTCCTATAGTTTAACAGGTTTCATGTTTGACTCCTTTATGAGCTATTAACTCAGTATTTATCTTGCCATCTGAAAACACTACTTCACCCTCAGTACCCTTACTGCTTGTTGTCATTTTGGAAGTATGTAATTTTTTGACCTTCTAACATACTATTTCAATGAATCACAGAATCATAGAAACTTTGGGTTGGAAAGGACCTTTAAAGGTCATCTAGTCCAACCCCCCTGCAATGAGCAGGGATACCTTCAACTAGATCAGGTTGCTCAGAGCCCCGTCCAAGCTGATCTTGAATGTTCCCAGGGATGTGGCATCTACCACCTCTCTGGGCAACCTGTGCCAGGGTTTCAACACCTTCCTTGTGAAACATTTCTTCCTTATATCCACTCTAAATCTACCCTCTTTTTGTTTAAAACCATTACATCTTGTCCTACCTGAACAGGCCCTGCTCAAAAGTCTGTTGTCATCTTTCTTACAAGCACCCTTTGAGTACTGAAAAGCTGCAATAAGGTCTCCCCGGGGCCTTCTCTTCTCCAGGCTGGACAACCCCAACTCTCTCAGCCTGTCCTCATAGCAGAGGTGTTCCAACCCTCTGATCATTTTTGTGGCCCTCCTCTGGACCCGCTCCAACAGGTCCATGTCTCTCCTGTGCTGAGGGCTCCAGAGCTGGATGCATCACTGCAGGTGGGGTCTCACCAGAGCAGAGGGGCAGAATTCCCTCCCTCACCCTCCTGGCCACACTGCTTTGGATGCAGCGCAAGATACGATTGGTGTTCTGGGCTGTGAGTGCACATTGCTGGCTCGTGTCCAGATTTTCATCCACTGAAGTCCTTCTCAGGTAAGGACTTCATCCCTTCATGCCCCAGCCCGTATTGATAGAGAACCCCATGAGGTTCACGTGGGTCCACTTCTCAAGCTTGTCCGGGTCCCTCTGGATGGCATCCCATCCCTCAGGCGTGTCAACTGCACCGCTCAGCTTGGTGTTGTCTGCAAACTTGCAGAGGGTGCACTTGATCCCACTGTCTATGTCACTGTTCCCAGCACGGGACAAGTAGCAATTGTTGGTATAAAGCACCAACATGCTTTAACTTGTTTAGCCCTGAACTGGTCAGGCAGTTGGACTAGATGATCATTGTAGGTCCCTCCCAACTGAAATAGTCTATCCTATTCTAAATTCTAAATTGGTCTTTGTTCTAATTTTGGATTTATATTAGAAAGAATTATGTTAGCAAACTCTTCTATATCAGCATTAAAGCATGCAAAGCCAGAAGTCAACAACAATGCCAAACTCAAAGATGAATGTAGGTACCTTTCTCTACATTACACCATTCACTCAAGAACTCCAATTTAAGTCTGCAAGCTACTGTACCATATGGAAAGCCTTGACCTCACACATCTTTTGGTAGTACTTCACTACATTCTTGGGTATTTTTATGCTACATACTCACTTTAGGACATGAAATTTATAGTGAGTGATTTTGCTATTACACATTAATGGAAACATGATATAACGAATGATATTGCTAAAACAACATGCAGTGAGTTATTGCAGTGAGTCATCAGGACTCCTTGATACCCATCTGGAAGTCCTGAGCCTTGCTATGCTCTCCAAATACTCTGATCAAGTGCTGTGTTGGAAGATGAGAATCCCCCTTCATTGCATGAACCTCTGAAAAATTGCACTAGGATGAATAACGTACTCACTGACAAATTTTACTTCATAATGAGGTAATTGCCGAGGAAAAATTATTCTTCACAAGAAAGTGATGTATAACAACTGCAAAGGAAAACTATTTCTTTCCAATGAATTTTTTTTTTAAGAAATAAAAAATGCAGTGCATAATTAGACTAAGTAGTTACAATGTGTGAAGATGTTACAAATCCTTTTGTAAAAATCATTCACAGCTATGTTTCTAGCTCATTTTCACAAAGAGGAGAGATAAGCTGTAGCTATGTGCTAGAAACATTAAGATACATGAAGGATGTGGTAATAAATTGCTAATTTTCAATGTGAAAAGATATAAGGGCACCAACTGGACAGTAGGAAGGACAAGACTGTGTAATTAGGTATGTATATACAAGAAATTGAGATTATGAGGTAGCAAAAGTCATAGCTGAGGTGCAATATTTAAGGCAAAAAGGACTGAATAATTCACAGAATTTTGCTAAACTAATTAGCAGAACTAAGAAGGATGAAATTAATGTCATCAGCGTTTGCTGGAAGGAAACACTGAGCTGCTCTGACATTGATAAAACCTAAATTAAATATAATATGATTAAATTTGAAATTAGTAAAGAAAAAGGTTTTTGTGCATAACTCAGTGAGACAGCTCAGATTGTCTTAATAAACTGACTCAGTAACCCCCCCTCAAAAAAAGGAGGAGACAAGGAAAAACCCAACAAATTAATAAGAAATTTGAAAAGACCAAATTTAAGTTATTCCCAAAAGATAACTAGGAAAGAACAAGAGACATATTATTTCAAAACATT